>NC_085140.1:72890894-73190894 GCF_024139115.2 Armigeres subalbatus
TTGGAAAATGTATTGGAGGTAACCACTTTTCCCTTCGATGGGACTCGAACCCATGACCCTACAGTACGCTAGACTGGTGCTTTAACCAACTAAGCTACGAAGGACCTCCGTCGGCCTTCGCAACCTAGCGGCTACTGAACGAGCTCGAGATTCCCAAATTGGACGCATAGTCAAATCACTCGCAATCCATTTATCAAGCCAATACTTCCACATGTGTATTGTACACGTCCACATTAGAGGAGCGTGAGTATTTAGAATGTCTGGCGGCTATACACATTCTTCATCAGCAACGGTACTGATCAAGTGAGGTTGTGTGCTATTTGCCAGTCGGTCGTCAAGCTCAGACCCGACCGCATTGCGTAGGCAAGAGCACGCAACTCAAGTTCAGTTCAATCAAAGGTAATTGCCTATTTCCGGGATTAAACCACCCGACTTGGACGTTAATTTACAATGTTATGAAAACTCATATGTGAATATGTACGTTATGTGGAAGATATTGATTTGGAAAATGTATTGGAGGTAACCACCTACAGTACCTAGACTGGTGCTTTAACCAACTAAGCTACGAAGGACCTCCGTCGGCCTTCGCAACCTAGCGACTACTGAACGAGCTCGAGATTCCCAAATTGGACGCATAGTCAAATCACTCGCAATCCATTTATCAAGCCAATACTTCCACATGTGTATTGTACACGTCCACATTAGAGGAGCGTGAGTATTTAGAATGTCTGGCGGCTATACACATTCTTCATCAGCAACGGTACTGATCAAGTGAGGGTGTGTAAGCTATTTGCCAGTCGGTCGTCAAGCTCAGACCCGACCGCATTGCGTAGGCAAGAGCACGCAACTCAAGTTCAGTTCAATCAAAGGTAATTGCCTATTGCCGAGGATTAAACCACCCGACTTGGACGTTAATTTACAATGTTATGAAAACTCATATGTGAATATGTACGTTATGCGGAAGATATTGATTTGGAAAATGTATTTAGGTAACCACTTTCCCTTCGATGGGACTCAGAACCCATGACCCTACAGTACGCTAGACTGGTGCTTTAACCAACTAAGCTACGAAGGACCTCCGTCGGCCTTCGCAACCTGGCAGCTACTGAACGAGCTCGAGATTCCCAAATTGGACGCATAGTCAAATCACTCGCAATCCATTTATCAAGCCAATACTTCCACATGTGTATTGTATACGTCCACATTAGAGGAGCGTGAGTATTTAGAATGTCTGGCGGCTATACACATTCTTCATCAGCAACGGTACTGATCAAGTGAGGTTGTGTAAGCTATTTGCCAGTCGGTCGTCAAGCTCAGACCCGACCGCATTGCGTAGGCAAGAGCACGCAACTCAAGTTCAGTTCAATCAACGGTAATTGCCTATTTCCGGGGATTAAACCACCCGACTTGGACGGTAATTTACAATGTTATGAAAACTCATATGTGAATATGTACGTTATGTGGAAGATATTGATTTGGAAATTGTATTGGAGGTAACCAATTTTCCTTCCATGGGACTCAGAACCCGCATGACCCACTACAGTACGCTAGACTGGTGCTTTAACCAACTAAGCTACGAAGGACCTCCGTCGGCCTTCGCAACCTAGCAACTACTGAACGAGCTCGAGATTCCCAAATTGGACGCATAGTCAAATCACTCGCAATCCATTTATCAAGCCAATACTTCCACATGTATTGTACATCGAAGGAAAGTGGTTACCTCCAATACATTTCCAAACTCAATATCTTCCACATAACGTACATATTCACATATGAGTTTTCATAACATTGTAAATTAACGTCCATCCCGGAAGTCAAACCTTTTTGAACCATGCTCTTGCCTGCAGAAAATCTAACCTCCTTGATCATTAAACATTCTAAATACTCACGCTCTAAAATTCCTTCTAAAATTCATTTACGGATTCGTTCGCAAATTTCTTTAGGCTTTGAAAATTCGCTTAGAAATTTCTTTCGGGTTTTTTTAGAAATTGCTTCGGAAATTTCTTAGAAATTCTTCAAACGGTTCCTTATCAAGCTTCTTGACAATTTTTCCTGAAATTCCCAAATGAATTCTTTCAGAACAAGCTTAAGCAACTCCTTGGAAAATTCTCAGTGTAATCTTTAGAAAATTCATTCCAATTCCCCTTAGGAATTCCCTTACAACATTCTCCATTACTATTGATTTTTTTTCGTCCTTTAAAAAAAATTCTGAAATTTCTTTGATAATTGCATTTGAGATACATTCGGAAATTCTGTAAGGATTTTTTTTTGTTGAAATTGTCTGTCTTCCGAAAATTCCTTCAAAAAGTTTTCCGGAACGCATTCACAAAATCTTTCAAGCATTACATCAGGCATTCTCTTAGAAAGTCCTTTAGGAATCCTTTCGAAAATTCTTCACGGAATTCCTTCGGAAATTCTTTTACGAATACCACCGGAAACTATTTCATTCCTTAATAAATTTCGAATGAATTCCAGCAGGAATATTGTATGATTTTACTAAAGAATTTCCCAAAGAGAACGTGAATGGATTTTCGGAAGAATACCTATATGAGTTTCCGCAGAAATTCTCATAGGATTTTACCAAGACGAGCTCGCCACTATCGCTTCTGTCTTATAAGCAAGAGATCGTGGGTTCAATTATAGGCTCGTCCTTTCCTACTTTGTATTTCTATCTCAGTTTTTTTTCTGTATTTCACGTTCTACCAAAACGATTCCTACCAAACGATTCCACACTAACAATTTCAAAACCCCCAGTGGCACTTTTGAGTAGAGTTCTCTGCATCTTTCTTAAGTAGGTGTCCAACTAAACGATGGTTTCTGGGGCCCTCCTTAGCCTAGCGGTAAGATGCTCGGCTATAAAGCAAGAACCTCGCAGTTAATAACTGTGGAAGCGCAAACACTAAGAAGCGAGGCGGCAATGTCACAGAGGGGGATGTAATGCCAAAAAGAAGAAGAAGAATAAGTCCAACTAAGAATCCTTCCTCTTCCTCAGCATTCGCAAGGACGTGGCCAGAATAGACCTTACCTGTTAAAGAGTGCCTTGCTTCCATCTTAGAGATAGTGATTAGTCCCTTACAAAAGACTATGTTTGTACCACCTACGAATTTGTGCGAATTGCTCAATGCCAATGCTAAATTCTCGAGGAATGAAATTTCCCAAGTAATTAGGAGTTTCAAAACAAAATCCCGTTTCCCTTCAGAAATTCTTTCAGGAACTCTGCCAAGAACTTTTTTGGCACATTAAACCAATTTCAAAAATCCGCGGTAAAATTGACTTTTTCAGCCATTGATTTTTTCTAGACCTGTGCGCCGGTCATATCATCGGCGGCGGCGGCGTGGTGGTCACTTTTGCCCCGGCGGCGGCGGCGTCACGGCGGCGCGCCGTTGACTTTTATCGGCGGCGGCGTGAACCGGCGTGGATGAAAAAATCAATGACTGGAAAAATCAATTTTAATGCGGGTTTTTGGAGTCATGCGGTTTTGATTCACACGGTAGGAATCGCCCGTATACAAATCGACTTCAGTGGATTAAAATTGCAATATTCTACGTTTGCCGATCATCAAGCAGCACATTCAAAATAGTCAATTGCCGGCGACAATAATCAATACCTGATTTTAAAATGTTATTTATGTTAAAAAGTTATGTTCAACATAAATAAAATAAATACTAGCTGAGTAAGACTGGGGATGACCAACCAAATTTAATATTCTTCTTGAAATTTGGTTAAATATGCCAAAAAGTTCTTGGTGTAGTCCCTGAAGATATTTCTGGAGGAAACTAGATTTTTTTTAAGAAAATTTCTACAGACAATTCTTATTAAAGTTCATAAGGAATTCCTTCGTAAAATTCTATGAGAATTCCTACAGAAAATTGGAAATTCCTTTAGTAGAGCTAATCATTCGGAAATTTATTCAACAATGAACTAATTTCCGATGGAATTCCTAAAATAGTTTTCCAATGGAATCTCCAAAGGATTTCCTGAAGTAATGTCGGAACAAGTTTATGAAGGCAATCTGGCAACATTTTTGAAGAAACTTCTGAAAAAAAAACTTTGGGAACGGAAGAAATTCCCAAAGAAAAATCAGTAGGAAGCCTTCAGGAAAATTTCGAAGAAACCCTCACAAACATTTTCAAAGTAATTCCTAACAGAATTTCAAATAAATTTCCGAATCAATTTTTTAAGGAGCTTTGAATGAATATCTGAAGGTACCCTAAAAACAAATAAAAGAAATAAGGAATGTTGTGAAGGAATTCCCGAGGAAAATGTCCAAAAATTTCATTCTAAATTTACCTATATCTATTCTGGTTAAACCGTATTTAATTTCCTATTCCAGGTTGCTCGTTCTTGGGCCGCCAGTCGTCAGTCTCCCTGCACACCGGCTGCACGAGCATCTTCCTCGATTGCGCACTGCCACCCAGTGCGGGGTCTACCCCGGAGCCAACGTCCTCTTCCAGGCTCTCGGAAGGTTTCTCTTCCAGCATACACAGTACATGTTCAGCCCACTGTAATCTGCCATATTTTATCAGCCTGCCTTGGTTTGCATTTTCATAAACTTGGTACAATCCTGATTCATTCGTTCGTCTGCGTCTCGTTCTCCACCGCGCAGTATTTTCTGCTCAAATACTTCGAGAACTCGATACCGTCGTCGGGGGTGAGAATGGGTCACTGTTTCAACTACTTAGAATGCTTGTAGAATGGATTGAATGTGTCTGAGGGCAAGAAGACTAAAATATACGAAACCTTTTTGAACGATTTTGCTCCACGACCTCTAGGCTGCCGGTGAGAGCGATGACCCATTCTCACCCCCAGACACATTGTCACCCCCAATGTCATTTGGCCGAAAGTTGTTTGGCCGAATATACCATTTTGCCGAACAGACCATTAGGCCGAAAGTCATTTGAACGAAAGGGTCGTGTGGCAGAAAGGATCTTTTGGCAGAAAGGATCTTTTGGCAGAAAGGGTCGTTTGGCCGAAGGAGTAATTTGGCTGAATAGGACATTTGGCTGAATAGAACATTTGGCCGAATAAGACATTTGGCCTAATAGGTCATTTGGACGAATGAAAAGTGAGAAATAAAGAATGAGAAGAGAGTCTCAATTTTCATTCCTCATTTCTTACCTCTCACTGTAAAAAGTATGAGCTGAGTAGTGAGACGTCTCTCTACCCACTTCGCACTACTAAGTTTTCACAGTGAGAAGTGAGAAGTGAGACGTCTCAAGTCTCACATTCTACAATGAGAAGAGAAAAATAAAGAGTGAGAAGTGAGACGTCTTACTATTCACTTTACTGTGAAAAGTGAGTTGTGCGAAGTGAGACATCTCACTATTCATTTCATGCTTCTCATTTTTTACAGCGAGGAGTGAGAGGAGAAGAAATACGTCTCAATTCTAACTTTTTGCAGGGAACAGTGAGAAATTGAAGTGAGTAGTGAGACGTCTCACTTCTTTTTCTTCGTTTTTCTCTTCTCACTGCAGAAATTGAGAAACGCGAAGTGAATAGTGAGACGTCTCACTACTCACTTCGCGCTTCTCATTTTTTGTGTGAAGTGAGACGTCTCTTTTCTCACTCCTCATTTCTCTTTTCTCACTGTGAAAAGTGAGTAGTCCGAAGTGGGTAGTGAGACGTCTCAATACTCTTTTCACGCTTCTCTCTTTTTACAGTGAAAAGTGAGGAATGAGGAATAAGAATTGAAACGTCTCTCTTCTCACTCCTAATTTCTCACTTTTCAAATGTTCTATTCGGTCAAATGTCCTATACGGCCAAATGTCCTTTTCGGCCAAATGATCCTTTCGGCCAAACGACTGTTCGGCCAAATGACCCGTTCGTCCAAATGACCCGTTCGACCAAATGACCCTTTCGGTCAGATTGGTTTCGGCCTAATGGTTTGTTCGGCCAAGTGGAATTCGGCTAAATGACTTTCGGCCAAACGACCCTTTCCCTTACAGAGGTAGTTTTGTCAGTGTCTGTATGTAGCGTAGCTTCCTAAAGTAACCAAAGAATTTATTGAAAGAATTTTCAAAGGATTATCCGGAAAAAAATCTCTAGAAATTGCTTAAGGAAGATTTGAAAGAATCCCTAAGGTAATTTCAGGAGAGAATGACAAGGAACTTGCTAAGGAACCCCTAGAGCAATTAAAGAAAAGAATTCCAAAAAGTATCTTTCGCTGGAATTTCTCAATTAATTTTCCAAGAAATTCCTAAGCAAATTTTTAAATCTAGACGAAATGTCCAAAGGAATTTGCTGAGAAATCTAAGACTATCAGAAGTTCCTTCAGGAGCTACTTTGAAAAATCCTTCAGAAGTTTCTTGGATATTCTTCCTGGAACTTGTTCAAGAACTCTTAAGGAAATTTTGTCCTAGAACTTTGTAAGGTATACCAAAGGAGTTCCTAGAAGAAATTCGAAATTTTCGGATGAATATCTCAACGATTTTCTCAAGGTTTTCCCTAACAAATTTCTGAAAGAATGCGTGTATGAATTTCCGAACTAATTCCTGAGAGAAATTCCAAGGAATATCCGAAAGAATCCGAAAGACTTTCTGGAATTCGCTTCCGGAAGAGTTTTTGTAGGACTCCCTGAGGAAAATTCCCAAGGAAACTGCAAATCGATTTCTAAGAAAAAATGCAAAGGAATTCCTGGATTTATCTAGAAATTATTTCAGACATACCAGTAGGCATTTCCTCTGAGATTCTGTTGGGAATATATTCATAAATTCCTTCAAAAACACCTTCAGACATTCCTTTATGGTTCTTTGAAATTCCTTTAGGAATTCTTTGAGGAAGATTTTTAGAAATATCTTCAAAACCTTTTTAGCAGTTCAACAGGAATGTTTTTGAAAATCGATTCAGGCTCTCTTTTAAAAATCCAAGTATTTCTTCAAAAACTCCTCCAAAATTAATTTGAGAACTCCTCACGATTTTTCTCTCTAAATCTAAATTTTTTCTAGCAAAAATCCTTAAGAATTCCTTTTGATGTTTCTCCATAGATTTCTTAAAAAGTTTCTTCGGAAAACCTCAAGATTCCCTTGTAGATTTCTTCAGAAATTCATTCGGAATTTCTTTCCGGAATTCCTTTGAAAAATAATTAGAGAATGAAATAGTTTTCGATGGAGTTACTAATTGAATTTTCGAAAAAGTAAAACAAAAAAATAAACAACAAACACTAAAAAGTTACCAAGATAATACTGAAAGAATCTCGGAATTAACTCGTGACAGCATTTTCGGAGGAATTCCTGCAGGAAGTTCTGGAAGGATTCCCGAAGAATGTTTTAAAGGAATTGCTGGAAAAAGTTCCGAAGAAGTTCCTTGAGAAAATGTCTGATTTGATGAATTTATGGAATAATTGCTGAAAAAAAATCATAAGGAATTTTCGAAGCAATTCTTAAAGAAATTTCCGAAGTGTTGATAAACAATTTCTGAAGAAATTCTTTATAGAATTTCCAGAGGAATTCCTCATTCGTATATTTCGTATGCATGCCATAAGGAATTTCCGAAAGAAATTTGTAAAGGTTCTGAACAAATTCGTAATGGAAATTCTGAAGGAATTTTCGGAGAAAAACGATTTCCTGAAGTAATTTTCCTAGATTTTTTTTTAGAAAAATTGGAGGAATGTACAAGGAAATATACCAAACGGTTTTGTCAATAATTTTTCAAACATTGATTTCAAAATAAATAGTTGTATTGGACAAAAGCTAGAAAATCATTCACAGTAGGGATTAAATTATTTTGCTGAATTGATTTCCCAAATAAGTCAACTGTGCTCATAACACAAATCAAAAGGAAAACTGATTAAATAAGTGGCCTGGTTGATTTAAATTAAAAAAAAAATGTCAAGATAATTAATGTGCCAACTTACCTTGAAATTCCCTGAACTGCAATAAATTACCTGCACAAATGCCAGATCCTATAAAATGGGGGTGCTTTGGGCATGTATCCAAACCTTCACAAAAGCTAGAGTGCCACATCAAACATAATTTGCGAGTCACCTACAGGTTTAGGTGCCCGACTGAATGCCAAATCCAAGGCCTGGCTTAGACGAATTCCAAAGATCAGTTAAACATTTTATGTGTTATTCTGGTTGGTAGACGAAATCCACTAGATGAAGCCGCATGCAAACTCATATACTACACACCCGTTAGAAATCACTCAGAGACTGAGTGAAATTGTATTGCCGTCTCTTTTTTTCCCATGGAAAAATTACTCAATTTTCGTAAAAAGTAGTTCCACTTTTTTTCCACTCAAAATTTGAGTAGTTCTACTTTTTACAAAAAATGAGTGAGATTTCCGTGAGAGAAAAAAAACGGCAATACAATTTCACTCAGTCTCTGAGTGATTTGAACGGCGATAATCAACCAACATATTTTTGATCCAGCAGACAATGTATGGCACCACACTGACTTAGAGACACCATCACTTGAGGTAGATTTAAAATTAAATTCTGATGAGGTCCACCTTAACACCGTTTATGAAGTATCATAATACGAGTTTAATACTATTCCAATTAATTCAACCACGTTGTAATGCTTTACAGATACGTATTTCGTCCTCAACTATAAGGCCATCTTTAGTGTCTCGTACTCGACTCGACTTAAGTGAACAATTTTTTTTATTGAGATCAATCATCGGCGTGGCAAAATTATAAACGGCGGCGCGCCGACCCAAAATCGTCGGCGGCGGCGGCGTGAGTAAAACCACCGGCGGCGGCGGCGCGGCGCGGCGGCGCGGCGCGGCGGCGCACAGGTCTAATTTTTTCATCCACGCCGGTTCACGCCGCCGCCGCCGATGAAAACCAACGGCGCGCCCCCGTGACGCCGCCACCGCCGGGGCAAAAGTAACCACCACGCCGCCGCCGCCGATTATATGACCGACGCACAGGTCTATTTATCCTCAGCTTGCACATCCTTGCGTTGATTGGCTGCCACCCAATCACACGTTGGCGCATCTTACCCAGCACTATCTGTCCTGTCCAGCAGATTTCCTGCAGCGCTACGACATTGAAGTTGCGGGGATGTAATTCATCGTAGATTATCCTGTTGCAACCTGCGAAGCCTAGCGACTTGCAGTTCCATGTTCCAAGCTTCCAATCGTGATCCTTTATTCATCGCCTAGGTCTCTGCCGATTATATCGAGTCGTATTATCTCTTATATTGTTCGAAATTATTGGTTTTTCAGGCAGCTTATTGGGCCTGCGTAAACCTCCTGTCTCGTCGGAAGGCCGTCGTGTCAGGTCTGTTTTGTGTTCCACCTGACACCAGGACTTGGGCAAAATTTCCATTACAAATTTGTTACAACTTTCCCAACAAAATGTTTTATCTTTTCATATCTATAAACACAGCTGATCCCAAGATGAATCGATTAGTGAGGACATCTTGCAAATCGGTTCATCCGTTTGTAAGTTATATTGCCTCAAAAGGAAATGTAAACTAATTTTCTATACATACAGATTAGTGATGCAATATCAAAATTGATGTTAGGAATGATAACATAGATATGAGCTCGTTTGCTTAGAACACTCAATCCAGCATGCCATTACTCTTGTTGCACCATCAATTCATCACAGCGATTTCCCATGTCCAAATCCAATTGACTAACGACTTCATGTCGTGGCGTGGCAAAGATGGCAATGATCACCGACCGACAACTGTTTGCGATTAGTCGCTTTTGCATGTTGGCTGCAAATTGCTTTCTCCGAACGGGCAAACGAACGAACCATTCCTCAGTTGGTTGACCTACCCAAAGGTACCAACATTCCCTGCAGTTGCACAATTGCACAATCAACTGCGCCGGACTGGACTGGACTGCCAACGCTGCAAGGAAACAAAAAAACACTAATAATGCCGTCCACTGTTTTGTTTGTTTGTTTTCGCTGGCCTCCGGAGCGACGGAATTAGTACGCTCTGGAAGCGGAGGGTGGGCTCGGGGCGAGACGAAACCCCTTTTCTCGCAAATACAAGCCGTTAATTAATTCTGCGAAATAATAATTTAAACTTATCTCTTACAAAGCGTTTTTCAGATACTGCGCGAGTATAGTCATTTTTCCCGCAATGCAGCCTAGTAAGGGGGACTCGGATTGAAATGCGTCCAAATTCAAAAGTATTTTCAGATTCTAGGACATAGGATGAAAAATATGCCAGCGGTTTATCTTATCTTGAAAAACGGCAACATTGAATCGAATGATCAATATATAAAAACCCTACTGATAGTGGTATGGCCGTAATGCAGATCATCTCACACCCTAAAATATCTGTACGGCGGGGCGGCGTGCTGATAGTTTCTAAATCACCATCATTTGTTGAGCTACTAATTAACACATTACTTATAGAATTTAGGACTCTCTTAGTTCTGATTAGTACATTCTGTATTAAATGGTAATTTTTATGCATCATGAAGTGCATTCAATTCCATTCTCTCTCGGTTGACGAGGAAGAGTCCGAGCAGCCGTGCCTTCGCGTTCGCTCGCTGCGCAGACCGATTCCCGATGGGTCGCGGATGATAAAGTCTTTTTCATCTGTAACGAATAATGACAAGATGAATAATTATGGCGCGAAGGGTCCCGCGATCTCTTCGGGTTTGCGGTGAACATGACCCACACTCGGCTGGCCGGCGCGGCACTTGTTGACTTGTTTTGCCGTTGCTGGTCCCCGTGAAGCATTGCGCATTGATGGATGATGGTTGCGTGACTGGGCCGGGGTGGTGATTGGGATCTCCTTCGCAACGCCCAAGAATGGAATGCAATCGCGTAATGGGGTCATCGGATGGGGTAATAAAGCGGTGACGATGATCTGGCGCGTTTGATTGTGAAGTGGAAGGAATCTAATTACCGATACGACCGATGACGAGAGTAGAACATTTAATCTTTTTGGAATAATAGACCTATTTTGCTCATTAGCACACGTCGGCGGACGAATTAAGTAGCCATAAATTGTGAACCAAAATAGATTAGCCACTGATTAGGTCGACGAAGTCTCGAACTGGAAATAGAGCCGAAACGGTTAGTCGTTTGCATTTAGCCACATTACGGTCCAAGCCTTTCTCCGTTATCAGTTTCATGTATGTAAAAGAGGCAGAGACCATTTGGGTTATAAATTTTTAATCATTTCGCTCTCGTCCCAGTCTCAGAAGCCAATCCGGTCGTCGTACGAATAATGTTTGGTTGTTTTTGGAACCTTCTCGTCCACTTCGTCGGCTGGGCCGAACCGCTCACAATCACTGTGACTGACCTGCAGTTGTTGCTTCCTCCTTTATCATCTCATTCATATTTTATTGTTTGTCATTACTTTTTACTGTTATTATTTTTCCATCTTTCTCTTCGCGCTAGCAGTTCGTTGAAACTCATTAGGTATTTAAATATTTTCGAAATAAAATTATCATATTTTATTAATAAATTTCGTGGTTGGGATCCGCGCGTGAACGGGGGAGAAAGACTGGGCTTTTAGCACCAGGGACGGTTATTACCAATCGTTGTAAGTAGAAGACAAAATTGATCAAAGTGGCAAAAACATAGAAAAACGGAACTACCGAATTCTCTGACAAATATCCTTGATGTAATTTATGTAACCATGTGCATGAATTTAAAACCTCGGAGAATTTCTTGAAAAAAAGAAGAAAACTAAATCGATAGCTTCTTCTATTGTTAATTCTTCCCTTGCTCGTGCACGTAAAAGCATGATCACTATATTTGGATTGGATTTGACTGACCTTGGATTTGATTTGGACTGGATTTGACTGATTTGGATTGACTTGACTGGACCCGGATTGGACTGGATCTGGACTGGATCACCTGGACTGACTTGGACTGGACCTGACTGATCGACCTGGACCTGGACTCTGACCTGGATCTGGACCTGGACTGGATCTTGACTCGACCTGGACTGAATCTGGACTGACCTGACTGACCTGGACTGGATCTGGACCGACTTGGACCGACTCGACCGATCTGACTGGATCTGGACTGACTTGGACTGGACCTGACTGAATCTCTGGACTCCTTGACCGACTTGGACTGGACCTGGACTGGATCTTGGACTGGATCCTGGACCGACCTGACCGATCTGGACTGGATCTTGGACTGACTCTGACCGATCTGGACTGACCTGACTGGATCTGACTGGACTGGACTGGATCTGGATCTGACTGGACCTTGGGACCGATCTGGACTGACCTGACTGGATCTGGACTGACCTGGACTTGACTGGATCTGGGACTGACCCTGGACTGGACTTCTGGACTGACCCTGGGACTGGATCTGGACTGGACTTGACTGGACTTGACTGGATCTGGACTGGACCTGGACTGGATCTGGACTGACCTGGACTGGATCTGGACTGACCTGGATCGATCTGGACTGACCTGGACTGGACCTGGACTGGATCTGGGACTGGATCTGGACTGGACCTTGACTGGACTCCTGGACTGACCTGACTGATCTGACTGACCTGACTGATCTGACTTGGACTGACTGGACTGGATCGACTGGACTGGATCTGACCGACCTGGGACTGACCTGGGACTGACTCTGGACTGACCCTGACCTGGATCTGACCTGGACTGACCTGGACTGGACCTGATCTGGACCTGGACTGGATCGTAATTCTGGACCGACTGGGACTGGACCTGACTGGATCTGACTGACCTGGACCGATCTGGACTGACCTGACTGACCTGGACCGACCTGGACTGATCTGGACTGGACCTGGACTGACCTGGACTGGACTTGGACTGGACCTGGACTGACCTGGACTGGATCTGGACCTGGATCTGGATCTGAATTCGGGATCTGACCTGGGACTGGATCTGGACTGACCTGACTGGACCTGGACTGGACCTGGGACTGGATCTGGACTGACCTGGACTGGACCTGGACTGGATCTGGACTGGATCTGGACTGGATCTGACCTGACCGACCTGGAACTGGACTTGGACTGATCGGATCGATCTGGACTGGATCTTGGACCTGGATCTGACTGGATCTGGACTGGATCTGGACCTGGATCTGGACCTGGACTGGACCTGGATCTGGACTGGATCTGGACTGATCTGGACTGGATCTGGACCTGGACTGACACCTGGACTTGACCTGGAGATCTGGGATCTGACCTGGACCTGACTCTGACCTGACCTGGACCGACCTGGACTGGACCTGGACTGACCTGGACTGATCTGGACTGGACCTGGACTGGACTCGGACTGACCTGGATCGGACCTGACTGACTGACCTGACCGACCTGGACCGAATTCTGGACCGACCTGGACTGGATCTGGACCGACCTTGGACTGGATCTGGACTGGATCTGGACTGGATCTGACCTGGACCTGACCTGATCTGACTGGATCTGGACCGATCTGATCGACCGATCTGACTGACCTTTGACTGGATTTGGACTGGATCTGACTGGACTCCTGGGACCTGGATCGGACTGACCTGATCTGACTGAACCTGGACTGGATCTGACTGACTTGACTGACTTGGACTCGACTGGATCTGACTGGACCTGGACTGGATCGGACTGGATCTGGACTGGATCTGGGACTGGATCTTGGACTGATCTGGACTGGATCTGGATCAATTTGACTGACCTGGACTGGATCTGGACTGACCTGGACTGGACCTGACTGATCTGGACTGACCTTGGATCTGACTGGATCTGGACTGACTTCTGGACTGACTGACCTGACTGGATCTTGACTGGATCTGGACCTGGACTCTGACCTGGACTGGACTGGACCTGGACTGACCTGGACTGACCTGGACCGACTGACGGGACCGATCGACCTGACCTGGATCTGGAAGACTTGGATCTGGACGATCTGGACTGACCTGGACTGGACTTGGACTGGACCTGGACTGGATCTGACCGACCTGGGACTTGACCGACTGACTGGGACCGGACCTGGACTGATCTGGACTGACCTGGACTGATCCTGGACTGGACTTGACCGACCTGACCTGGATCTGGACTGACTTGGACTGGATCTGACTGGACCTGGACTGGACCTGGACCGACCTGGACTCGACTCTGGACCCGATCTGGACTGGACCTGGACTGGACCTGGACTGGATCTGACTGATCTGACTGACCTGGACTGGACCTTGGACTGACCTGGACTGGACCTGGACTCGACCTGGACTGACCTGACTGGATCTGGACTGACCTGGACTCGATCTGGACTGACTCTGACTGGATCTGACTGATCTGGACTGACCTTGGACTGGATCGGACTGGACCTGACTGGACCTGGACTGATCTGGACTGGATCTGACCTGGACTGGATCTTGACTGGATCTGGGACTGACCTGACTGGATCTGACTTGGACTGGACTTGACTGGATCTGGACTGACCTGGACTGGATCTGGACTGATCTGGACTGACCTTGGACTGGATCTGGACTGACTGGATCTGACCTGGACTCGACCTGACTGACTGGACCGTGGACCTGACTTGACCGGGATCTTGGACTGGATCTTGACCTGGACTGACTTGACTGGACCTGGACTGAATCTGGACTGGACCTGGACTGGACCTGGACTCGGACCTGGACTGACCGACTGACCTGACTGACCTGATTGGACTTGACCGACCTGGACCGATCTGGACTGGACCTGGACTGACTCTGACCGATCTGACCTGGATCCGGACTGGACCTGGACTGACCTGACTGGACCTGGACTGGATCTGGACTGACCTGGACTGACTTGGACTGACCTGGATCTGGACTGGATCTGGACCGACCTGATCTTGGATCTTGGATCTGGACTGGACCCACTGACTGGACCTGGACTCTGGACTCGACCTGGACTGACCTGGACCTGATCTGGACTGGATCTGGACTGGATCTGACTGATCTGGACTGATCTGGACTGACCTGGACTGGATCTGACTGACCTGGACTGGATCTCGACCGATCTGACCTGGATCTGATCTGGACTGGACCTGGACTTGGACCTGATCTGGACCGACTTGGACTGACCTGATCTTGACCTGGACTTGGACCTGGACTGGATCTGGACTGGATCTGGACTGACCTGGACTTGACCTGACTGGATCTGGACTCGACCTGGACTGGACCTGGACTGGATCTGACTGACCTGGACCTGACTTTGACCGATCTGACCGACTTGGACTGACCTGGACTGGACTCGACTGGATCTGGACCTGGACTGACCTGGACTGGATCTGGACTGGATCGGACTGGATCTGGACTGGACCTGGACTGGATCTGGACTGACCTGGACTGATCTGACTGAACTGGATCTGACCTGGACCTGACTGATCTGGACTGGACTGGACTGACTCTGGACTGGATCTGGACTGACCTGGACTGACCTGGACTGGACCTGACTGGACTTGACTGGATCTGGACTGGACTTGGACTGACCTGGACTGACTGGACCGATCTGGACTGGATCTGGACTGGATCTGACTGACCTGGACTGATCTGGACTGGATCTGGACTGGATCCTGGATCTGACTCGATCTGGACTGACCTGGGACCGATCTGGACTGACCTGGACCTGACCTGACCGATCTGGACTGGACTGACCTGACTGACTGACCTGGACTGACCTTGACTGGATCTGGACTGGACTCCGACCGACCTGGACTGGATCTGGACTGGATCTGGACTGACCTGGACTGACCTGACCGATCTTGGACTGGATCTGGACTGACCTGGACTGACTGGACTGACTGACCTGGACTGGACTGGACCTGATCGACTCGACCTGGACTGACCTGACTGACTTTGGACCTGACTGACCTGACTGGATCTGGACTTGACCTGGACTGACTCCTGGACTGGATCTGGACTGATTCTGGACTGGACCTGGACTGGACCTGACCGATCTGGACTGGACCTGATCGACCTTGACCTGGACTGGACCTGGACTGATTCGACTGACCTGGACCGATCTGACCGATCTGGACCGACCTGGACTGGACTCCTGGACTGGACCTGGACCTGGACCTTGACCTGACCTGACCTGGATCGATCTGGATTGACTGGACTGGATCTGACCTGACCTGGACTGACCTTGACCTGACTCTGACCGGATCTGGATCGATCTGACCGGATCTGGACTGGATCTGACTGGACTGGATCGACTGGACCGGGACTGACCTGACCTGACCTGGACCCGACTGGATCTGGACCGACCTGGACTGGACCTGGACTGGACCTGACCTTGACTGACCTGGACTGATCTGGACTGGATCTGGACTGGATCTGACTGATCTGGACCGGGACCTGACTGGATCTGGACCGACTGGACTGGATCTGACTGATCCCTGGACTGACCTGGACTGGATCTGGACTGACCTGGACTGGACCTGGGATTGATCTGGACTGGATCTTGACTGGATCTGGACTGACTCTGACTGACCTGGATCTGACCTGGATCGACCGACTGGATCTTGACTGACCTTGACTGGATCTGACCTGATCTGGACTGGATCTGGACTGACCTGGACCTGACCTGGATCGACTTGGGACTGGACTTGACCTGGATCGGACTGGACTGATCTGGACTGACCTGACTGACCTGGACCGATCTGGACCGACCTGACTGATTGGATCTGACCTGGACTGACTGGATCTGACTGGACCTGGACTGACCTGGACTTGACCTGACCTGACCGGATCTGGACTGATCTGGACTGACCTGGACTGGATCTGACTGACCGGATCTGACTGACCTGACCGATCTGGACTGACCTGGACTGACCTGGACTGGATCTGGACTGGATCTGGACCACCTGGACTGGACTTGACCAACTTGATCTGGACCGATCTGGACTGACCTGGACTGACCTGGACTGGATCTGGACTGACCTGACTGACCTGGATCTGGGACTGACCGATCTGGATTGATCTGGACTGGATCTGGACTGGACTTGACTGGACCTGACTGGATCTGGACCTGACTCGGGGACCGATCTGGACCGACCTGACCTGGACTGGACTGGATCGACCTGGACTGGATCTGACTGGACTTGACTGACCTGGACTGGATCTGGACTGACTGACTGGACTGGACTGACCTGGACTGGATCTGGACTGATCGACTGACCTGACTTGGACTGATCTGACTGGATCTGGACTGGACCTGACTGGATCTGGATCGACCTGGACTGACCTGGACTGGATCTGGACTGACCTGGAATTGACCTGGACTGGATCTGGACTGACCTGACTGGACCTGACTGACCTGGACTGACTTGACTGACCTGGGACTGGATCTGACCGACCTGGACTGACCTGGACCGACCTGGACTGACTTGGACTGGACCTGACCTGACCTGGACTGACTCCAGACTGACCTGACCTGGATCTTGGACTGGACCTGGACTGATCTTGGACCTGACTGGACTGATCCTGACCGACCTGGACCGACTCCTGGACTGACCTGGACTGGATCTGGATCGATCGACTGGATCTGGACTGGACCTGGACCGATCTGGACTGGACCTGACTCGACTCTGGATTGACCTGGACCGATCTGGAATTGACCTGGACTGGATCTGACTGGATCTTGGACTGGATCTGGACTGACCTGGACTGACTCTGACTGGACCTTGACTGGATCTGGACTGGATCTGGACCGATCTGGACTGACCTGGACTGGATCTGACTGATCTGACTGGATCTGACCTGGACTGGACCGACTGGACTGACCTGGACCGACCTGGACTGGATCTGGACTGGACCTGGACTGACCTGGATCCTGACTGACCTGGACTGGATCTGACTGGATCTGGACTGGACTGGACTCGATCTGGACCGATCTGACCGACTGACCTGGACTGACTGACCTGGACTGACCTGGACCGACTCTGGACTGGACCTGACTGACCTGGACTGACCTGGACTGATCTGGACTGATCCTGACCTGGATCTGGACTGACCTGACTTGACTGGACCTGGACTGACCCGATCTGACTGACCTGGACCTGATCTGGACCTGATCTGACTGACCGATCTGGACTGGATCGGGGACTGACCTGGACTGACTGGATCTGGATCGGATCTTGACCGACCTGGACTGACCTGACCGACTCTGGACCGACCTGGACTGGACCTGGACCTGGATCTGGACCGGGATCACGATCTGGACTGGATCTGGACTGGATCTTGACTGGACTGGATCTGGACTGGATCTGACTGGACTTGGACTCGACTGGACTGGATCTGGACCGGATCTCTGGACTCGACCTGACTGACCTGGATCTGACTGGACCTGACCTGGACTGGATCTGACCTGATCTGGACTGGATCTGGACTGGACCTGGAACCGATCTGGACTGACCTGACTGGATCTGGACTGGACTTGACCGGGACTGGATCTGACCGATCTGACTGACTTGACCGACCTGATCTGGACTGACCTGGACTGACCTGGACTGGATCTGGATCGACTGGACTGACCTGGACTGGACTCTGGACCGACCTGGACTGATTTGACTGACTGGACTGGATCTGGACTGACTTGGACTGGATCTGACTGACCTTGACTGGATCTGACTGACTCTGACTGGACCTGACCGACTCTTGACTGACTGGACTTTGATCGGACCTGACTGACCGACCTGACCGACTGGACTGACCTGGACTGATCTGGACTGGACCTGGACCGACCTGACTGACTTGACTGGATCTGACTGGGACTGACTGGATCTGGACTGACCTGACTGGACCTGGACTGGATTTGGACCGACCTGACTGGATCTGACTGGATCTGGACTGACCCTGACTGACCTGGACTGGATCTTGACTGGATCTTGGACTGACCTGACTGGATCTGACTGATCTACCTGGATCTGGACTCCGACCTGACCTGGACCTGGATCGATCTGGACCGATCTTGACTGGATCTGGACTGGACCTGGACTGACCTGGACCGACCTTGACCTGGACCTGGACTGGATCTGGACTGACCTGGACTGGATCTGACTGGATCTGACCGATCTGGACTGACCTTGACTGGATCGACTGACTGGACTGACTGGATCTGGATCTGACTCTGGATCGACTGGATCTTGACTGATCTGACTGGACTGGATCTGGATCAATCTGACCGATCGACCTGGACTGGATCTGACCTGGATCTGGACCTGGACTGACCTGACCTGACCTGGACTGACCGATCTTGACTGACCTGACCGGGATCTGGACCGACCTGACTCCGGACTGACCGACCTTGGACTGGACCTGACTGACCTGGACTGGATCTGGACTGGACCTGACCTGGATCTGGACTGGATCTGATCTTGACTGGACCTGACCTGACCTGGATCGACCTGGACTGGATCTGGACTGGATCTGGACTGGACCTGACTGACCTGGACTGACCTGGACTGGATCTGGGACTGGACTGGACTGGACTGGACCTGATCTGGGACTGACCTGGACTGATCTTGACTGGATCTGGACTGGATCTGGACTGACCTGACTGACCTGGACCGATCTGACCTGACTGGATCTGGACTGATCTGGACTGACCTGAATTGGACTGACCTGGACTGGATCTGACTGGACTGACCGACTGACCTGGACTGACCTGGATCGACCTGACTGGATCTGGGACTGGATCTGGACTGACTTGACTGGATCTGGACTGACCTGGACTGATCTGACCTGGACCGGACCTGACTGGATCTTGACCGATCTGGACTGATCGATCTGGACTGGATCGACTGACCGATCTGGACTGACCTGGACCTGGACTGGACCTGACTGACCTGGACTGGATCTGGACTGGACCTGACCGACTCTGGACTGGACTCTGGACTGATCTGGACTGACTCTGATCGACCGGACTGACCTGGACTGACCGGATCTGGGACTGACCGATCAATTTGGACCGACTGACTGACTCTGATCTGACTGGACCTGGACTGGATCTGGACTGGACCTGACTGGATCTGACTGGACTTGGACTGACCTAATTCTGGACTCCACCGACCTTGGACTGATCTTGACCTGGATCTGGGACCTGACTGGATCTGGACTGGATCTGGACTGATCTGGATCGACTTGACCGGACTCAGACCTGACTGACTGGATCTTGGACTGGATCTGGACCGACTGACCGACCTGGACTGACCTGACTCGACTGGACTCTGACCTGGACTGGACCTGGACTGACCTGACCGGATCTGACTGGATCTGGACTGACTCTGAATTGATCTGGACTGACCTGGACTGACCTGACTGACCTGGACCGATCTGGACTGGATCTGACTGATCTGACTGGACTGACCTGGACCTGGACTAACTGGACCTGGATCTGATCTGGATCTGACTGGATCTGGACTGGATCTGACTGGATCTGACTGATCAATTTGACTGACTTGACCTGACTGAATCTGACCTGACTTGGACTGATCTGACTGACCTGACTAACTGGACTGGATCTGGACTGGGACTGACTGACCTGGATCTGGACCGACTCTGGACCAATTGACTGGACTGACCTGATCGATCTGGACTGACCTGACCTGACTGGATCTGGACTGGACCTGACCGACCCGACCTGGACTGATCTCGACTGGACCTGGACTGACCTGGACTGACCTGGACTGGACTCTTGACCGATCTGGATCTGACCTGACTGGATCTTGACCGACTTGGACTGGATCTGGACCTGATCTGACCGGATCTGGACTGACTTGGACTGACCTGGACTGGACTTGACTGGATCTGGACTGGATCTGGACTGGATCTGACTGGACTTGGACCTGGACTTGACCTGACCGACCTGACTGACTGGACTGACTTGGACTGGATCTGGACTGGATCTGGACTTGACTTGGACTGACCTGGACTGACCTGGACTGGATCTGACTGACCTGGACTGATCTGACTGACCTGGACTGGATCTGGACTGATCTGGACTGACCTGGACCGATCTTGACTGGATCCTGACCGACCTGGACTGGACTTGGACTGGACCTGACCGACTGACTGATCTGGACTGACCTGGACTGGATCTGGACTGACTTGACCTGGAATCTGGACTGACCTGGGACTGGATCTGACTGGACCTGACTGGATCTGGACTGACCTGGATCGGAATTGGACCGACTTAACTGGATCTGGACCTGGACTGACCGACCTGGGATCTGGACTTGGATCTGGACTGGGATCTGGACTGGACCTGGACCGACTCTGGACTGGACTTGACTGGATCTGGACTGACCTGATCTGACTGGACTGACCTGGATCCAATTGACCTGGACTGGACCTTGACTGGACCTGGACTGGATCTGGACCTGACTTTGACTGATCCTGACTGATCTGACTGGATCTGGACTGGATCTGGACTGGATCTGGACTGGACCTGGACTGACCTGGACCGACCTGGGACTGGACCTGACTGGATCTGGGACTGGACCTGGACTGGATCCTGACTGACCTGGACTGGACCTGACTGGATCTGGATCGACCTGACTGGATCTGGGACTGACCGATCTGGACTGGACCTGGACTGACTTGACTGGATCTGGACTGACCTGGATCGACCTGACTGGATCTGGACTGGACCTGACTGATCTGGACTGGATCTGATGACCGACTTGACTGACTGGACTGACCTGACTGACCTGGACTGACCTGGACTGATCTGGGACTCGATCTGGACTGACCTGACTGGATCTGACTGACCTGGACTGGAATTTGACCGGATTTGGGATCAGATCTGGATCGACCTGGACTCGATCTGACTGGATCTGGACTGGACCTGATCGACTGGATCGACTGGACCTGGACTGGACCTGGACTGGACCTGGACTGACCTGGACTCTGGACCTGGATCTGGACCTGGACTGGACTTGACCTGACCTGGACTTGACCGACCGACCTGGACTGGATCTGGACTGGATCTGGACTGGATCTGGACTGGGATCTGACCGATCTGGACTGGACTCTGGACTGGATCTGGACTGGATCTGGACTGACCTTGGACTCGACCTGACTGACCTGACCGATCTGGACCGACCTGGACTGGACCTGGGACTGGATCTGGATCGACCTGGACTGGACCTGACTGACCTGGACTGGACTGGACCTGACTTGGATCTGGATCTGGACTGGATCTGGATCTGGACTGACCTGGACCGACTTGACTGATCTGACCTGACCTGGACTCGACCTGGATCTGACCTGGACTGATCGGACTGGATCTGACTGACCCTGACTGGACCTGGACTGGATCTGGACTGGATCTGGATCTGACTGACCTGGACTGGACTCTGGATCTGGACTCGACCTGGACTGGATCTGGACTGGATCTGGGACTGATCTGGACTGACTCTGACCTGGATCTTGACCGGATCTGGACTGGACCTGACCTGGACCTGACTGGACTGGACCGACCTGACTGGATCTGGACCGATTCGACCTGGATCTGGACTGGATCTGGACTGACCGACTGGATCTGGACTCTGGACTGACCTGGACTGGACCTGGACTGACTCTGGACTGACCTGACCTGATCTGGACCTGACTGACTGGATCTGGACTGACCTGACCGATCTTGGACTGGATCTGGACTGGACTCGACTGACCTGGATCTGGATCTGGACTGACCTGGACTGACCTGGACTGACCTGATCTGGACTGACTTGGACTGGACCTGGACTGACCTGACTGGATCTGGACTGGACCTGACTGGACTCTGGACTGGACCTGGACCTGGACTCTGGACTGGATCTGACCTGACTGACCTGGACTGATCTGGACTGACTCTGACTGATCTGGACTGGACCTGGACCTGACCTGGACTGGATCTGACTGATCTGGACCGGACCTGGACCGACCTGGACTGGACCTGGACTGACCTGGACTGGACCTGGACTGGATCTGACTGACCTGACTGACTGACCGGGATCGGGATCGACTTGGACTGGATCTGACCGACCTGACTCTGGACCTTCGACTGACCTGACTGGATCTGGACTGACCTGGACTGGACCGACTGGATCTGACCTGACCGACCTGGACTCTGATCTTGACCTGGACTGGATCTGACCGACTGGATCTGGACTGACCTGGACCTGGATCGGACTGACCTGGACTGGACCTGGACTGGATCTGACTGACTGGATCGACCTGGACTGATCTGACCGACCTGACTAGACTGAAATCTGGACTGAAATCCTGGACTGATCTGGACTGGATCTGGACTCGATTGACTCTGGATCGATCTTGACTCGATCTAACAGATTGGACTGGGCCTGACTGGATTTGGATTGAATTCTGGATTCAGGACTCGAACCTTGGGACTGATTTGATTTGACTTGACTCTGGACTGGATCTGGACCTGGATCGGATCTTGGGACTGACTGGACTGGATTTGACTGATTGACTGGACTGGACTGGATTTGTATTAGATTTGGATTGGGTTTGGATTGGATTTGATTGGATTTGAATTGAATTTGAGTTGGATTTGGAGACCTTTTAGCTAGACTTGTGAATATGTTTTTAGAGCACTGAGTTGGCAACAAATTGATTTCGCAACTCAATCAATAAGCAGTAAGTGTTCTGAAAAAGAAGAAGAATTCCAACGTTCTGAAACTTTGCCATCTTTAAATTTTGGTATCATACTGCCGGCTGATAGAACAAATCACACTCACGTACTGTCCATTATGCCATTTATTTACCGCAACAGCAAAAAAAAAGGAATGATGAACTCATCGTCCATTGGTGAAAGGGCAGAAACCGTTGGCAGGAAAAGTTGATAAAGAGAAACAGGGGGAGGGAACAACAACCAGTCCTAAGTGCAAATCAGATGCATCATCATCATTTTCGTTTCCCTCGTTGTTGTTGGCCGGCCGGGGCCTGGCCTGGCCAGCCAGCATATTCGATTGCTTTCATGAAAGTGCATTTATTTTTGCCTCGTTTTGCCTTTTGCTTGCATTTTCGCAACAAATAAAACAAAATGGGCAGGTCATCGCCGCCGTTGTCGAGGGAACTGCCCAAGAACGGAAAGCAATCGAAGACGCCGAAAATCGAGAGGAACATTTTGTCGTATACGTGAACAACAACGGGGACGTGTATGCGAGCACATTTTACTTATGATGGCTCCTGGGGGAAGGGAAGGAGTCATCAGCTACAAAGTGCCACTCGACTCGACGCAGCAACGACACCGAGCTCTCAAGAGGAAGCAGAGAACGATCCACAAAAAGAAGCAGCTGGATCCACCTAGCGATGAGGATGTAGTCTTTCTCATGACTTGAATGTCCACTCGCCCAGATGCTTAAGGGGCCTTTCACAAATTACGTAACGCTATAGGGGGAGGGAGGGGGTCAAGCCGAGTGTTACGATCCATATAAAAAATAAACCTTTCATACAAAAAGTGCTACGAGAGGGAGGGTGGAGCTCCAAAATCACCAAATTTTGCGTTACGTAATTTTAGAAAGAACCCTTGGATTGCGCGTGCTACTTGTATATGATTTGGACTATAATAAATGAAGCATTTCACGCTCAAAGGTTTTTAACTCTTGTTTTATTACGACAATGCTGAATGCTCGTGAATAATTACTCAAAAACTATTGGTTTCATGAAGAATAGTCTTAATTTTCTTTGGCAAGTAGCGAGACTCAGTGCGTAACACAGGAAACGTCACACATTTCCCGTGTTTAACGTCACAAACGTTACAAAGGAAGGGATAATTCCTTCACCATTACCAGTCTACTTCTGTTTCTACCCGTAACCACGTACTTCGTTTGCATAAACAAGCTTCATTGTAAAAACCTTCCTTTCTTATCACCAACTGCAGGTGGTATTCTAACTGTGCAAAAAACCATTGTCCCCAATGGCAATTGAGCGAAAACGAAGCGTATAGCTTGTTGGTGGGGGCAGCCTTTCGGGTTCTGTTTTTTCGCACTTGTATTAGGTTGCGATAAACTTGTTCTCATGGCTTGCTATGATTGAGAGATGTTTATGCATCCCGTTTATTGTCGCTCATTTTCAATTGCTTTGTGAATGAACATACGACCTTTCGACGCTCCTCGATGTATGAGAAATGCAAAAAAAAAGTGGAGTAAAAATATTATGAAAAATACCTTTGATACATGTTACGGGTGTATAATTTATTAACAATAAACACGAGATTTGTGCGGTGTATAATTTCCATCCACTTATTAATGTTGTATGTAGGTACTGTTCGTACATATGCAACTCAGCGGTGCGCAGGAAAGTGTGCTGCTGATGGTGGCCAATACGAAAAAAAAAATCTTTCCTCGCCTCCGAACGATGCAGGACCGAGATGTGGAGCGCGGGGGTAAGCAACTGAAAAATGGCAAAAAAATAACTGCCTCCGAGTTTCAGGGAATTCCAGCACCACCAGCAGCAACCGCCGGCCGGCCGTGTCGTCGCCGCCATCGTCGAAGGAAGTGAAGTTCTGGAGCGAAAGAGCGGTACAATGTATGCAACTGTGCAATCGAGTTCCCCCAGCGGATCCCCCGCTCCCGAAAACACATGCCTTGGGCCCTACGGGTGCACTCGACTTCTTGTAAAGCAATTTCAGATGGTATCATATTTTTCGGAATGATATTGTTGATAAGATTCGCCGTGGTTGGTTGTTGCCTAGTAGAGCGTTGCAGGAACATGGATGATGGTAGCTACGCGGTTGTAAAGCGATAACTGTTAAACAAAGAGTGATAAATTTTCAATTTCCTCGCTAGCCACTGGGATCGTTTAGAAATGAATTTTAATCAGACGAATTTTCCAGCTCGGATGTGGACGTTAAATACGGCATGATTAGCATTATTGTGGTGATTATCGTTATGAAAAACTAACTCACTCCTTTTTATGACCGTAACGTTTATGACTCATGTTTTTATTAACAATTTTACGGTAAAAATTCGAATTAGCAACATATTATAAATTCTTTGTTTAAATACTTAGTCAGGGAGGCAGATTAGGGCGGCTACCGCACTGGACACGGCCATACGACGCGACGCGTTCAACGCGCGCAATGTATTAACACTTATGAGCCAAACACAATGGATACGTTTGCGTTGCGTTTGACAGATTTCTGTCAACGTATCCTATGTGTGGGACTCTTTGCTACCGATGAGCTGCAACTCGCCCTGCCGCGTCGCACTGCATCAGATGCTGCCTTTTATTTCGACGTCTCCCTAAAAAAGAGATTGATGACTAGACAGTCTTTCGTGGAATAGCAAGAGCTCGAATTGTACTAATTACCTATCTTCTTTCGTTTCGGAATAAGGTTGCTTTTTCATCTATGTCATACGCACTATTTGAGGTTTCTATTGATTGCCAATTATGGCACGCTTTGGCTGAATCACTGTGTCAAACTGTCTCAAACCAGAGTCAATCACTGGTTTGACTTTGGGTACACTTGGTAAAAACTTAGGGTCACGGAAGGTAATGTAAGCGTAGGATAAAATGTTGGTTCCTCACGCAAATAGATGAATATTTCAGCGGTATTACATTGTTTTGTATGGAAATATTTTTCCGATTTACTCGCAACAATTTGCATTCGACGGGGAAGCCATTCCCATTGTTTGCTATTGAAAATTGACCCGATCTGACATTGGGTTTCTGAATTATTAAAAAAATCATTGTTTTTTTTCTCGAAGGTCCCCCCCCCCTCTGGAAAAAAAATTCAAAATCAGATTTTTTTTTTCAAAATTAGTGGCATTTTAAACAATGCAGAAACATGCAAAATGATAGAAAAAATGTGATCTTTTTCCCTAAAGAGTTTTTTTTTATATAATAGATGAGCCAGCTTAGGACTGAAAACCTTTCTAATAAAGACAAAAAAAAGCTTTTTTGTCCTTTCCAATGTGATTTTTTCACTATGTTTTATAATGCATGAGAAAGGCATCATCATTGCTAGGTGGATTGATCTGTTTTTTTGTGCAGTCATGTTTGATGGAATTGAGCATGTAGGCTGTCAGAGATTTTTTTTCTTCTACCCAATCAAGGTATTTTCTGAATGGACTTACCTTTTTCTGCACATGAGATGGACAGATAACAATCACATTATGGTATCTAACATATTTATTTCGCAATTTCCTTTAGTATAGCGGCACGATTACCCAAAACTTTTCGGAACAATATTTAGCGCACCCATTGCCAAATGGTGGCTTGCGATTTTGATTTATATTCATACCACCAGCGTCGTAGCGTGCGGTTGGCCGGGTTGGCAGAAACACCGACCCAACTGACCAGCTGAAACGCTGGTTCGAGCACTTCGAACAACTTTTTCAAGTGCCAGCCAGGCCATCACCTCCTCGGCATGATCTGCCTAGGATCCGATGTATAACACGCGTCAATACCGAAGCTCCATCACTGCTAGAGATTCAAACAGCCATCCAAAGCATGAAATCGAATAAAGCCCCAGGGGTCGATCGCATATCAGCCGAGATGCTCAAAGCTGACCCCATGACATCCGCTCAACTACTGCATTGTTTATTTCGTAATATCTGGGACACCACAACTTTCCCGGTCGACTGGATGCAAGGTATCTTAGTGAAGATGCCCAAAAAGGGTGACCTGACTGTATGCGATAACTGGCGGGGCATTATGTTGCTGTGTACCGTTCTCAAAGTTCTGTGCAAAATTATCCTAGCCCGGATTCAGGAGAAGATCGATGCGACTCTCCGGCGGCAGCAAGCCGGATTCCGTGCCGGAAGATCCTGTGTGGACCATATTGTCACGCTCCGCATCATTTTGGAGCAGGTCAACGAATTCCAAGAGTCCCTTTACTTGGTATTCATTGACTACGAAAAAGCTTTCGACCGTCTCAATCACGAGAATATGTGGGGCGCCCTGAGACGCAAGGGAGTTCCTGAGAAAATCATCGGCCTCATCGAGGTACAGTACGAGGCCTTCTCGTGTAGAGTGCTGCACAATGGGGTCTTGTCCGACCCTATCCGGGTGGGGGCAGCAGGGACAGCATGGACCATGTCCAAGGGCTTGACGACCCCTCCCCAGCTGTCTGTGAGTCAGGGAGAACTGCCTAGGGCGTGGTGGGATTTAGCAGTGGGCTCTGCTAAAATCCCTCCCAAAAACCACAAGTGCCCGTAATCAGACTCTATCAAAGCGACTGTGTGCCGCTTCAAAAGCACAAGCCCAGGGAGTGCCAATTGGCATGGGGAGTGTCCCTACTTCGGTAGGGTAGCGCGTGAGCTGCTTCGGCAGGGAGTGAGTGATCTGGTTGTGATGAGGCAGGAGTGTCATAGCGTGTCGCCGCTATTGTCACTTCGAAGCGCAGCAGAAGTCTGAGTATGGACTGCACATGCTGAGGTAGGAGTGTCGTAGCGTAGTATCGTTGATTGGTCCCTACATACCGCTATCGACACCTCGAGGCATAGCAGTGGAGTGTTAGAGTGAGCACCCGAATAAGGGTCACATGGAGCGAATGGTCTTTGGAGAAGCTGCTTCGGCGGCAGGGTAGCAGTGGGTTGTACCCACACACCTACAGTTGTGCACATGTGGTCCAGGGGAAGTGTCCCTGCTTCGGCAGGGTAGTGTGTGGTCTGCTTCGGCAGTGGTGTGATTGATCTGCTCGTGCTGAGGCAGGAGTGTCGTAGCGTAATATCTGTAGGCCCAGGCAGTTACCGCTATTGACACCTCGAGGCATAGCAGCGGAGCGCCCGGGAGAGCATCCAAGTAAGACTCAAATGGTGTGAATGGTGTGCGAGCACCCAAGTCAGTCTCGCATAGGACGGGTGCCTGTGTGAGCGATAATGAGCGAGTACGTTTAGTACTGCCATCCCCCAGAAGTAGTACTGGGAGGTAGTTCCTGGGGGAAACGATGGTGGAGCCCAAGGGAGTTTAGTCGGTATTACCGGTATGGTCGAGTCCGACACTCCAGTACACTTCCGTGTGGTAGTTTGGCAACTACAATGCACGTGTACTGGGTTAGTGTGTAAATGCATTCTCCCTTGTAAAAAAAAAAGACCCTGTCCGGGTCGTAGCTGGTGTGAGGCAAGGATGTATTCTATCACCGTTACTGTTCCTCATCGTAATTGGCGAGATTCTGGTAGATGCGATTGACCGTGAACCAAACCGCGGGCTGTTATGGCAGCCTATAACCATGGTGCACCTAAATGACTTCGAATTGGCGGATGATATTGCACTCCTCGCGCAACGGCGCTCTGATATGCAGAGTAAGCTCAACGACCTTGCCGAGCGCTCCTCTTCGGCAGGTTTAGTCAACAAAACCAAATCGTTGGATGTAAACACGGTGACTCCTTCCAGTTTCACAGTAGCCGGGCAACCAGTAAAGAATGTTGAAAGCTTCCAATATCTTGGTAGCCAAATGGCGTCAGACGGCGGTACCAAGATCGACATAGGCGCACGGATCAAGAAAGCAAGGGCTGCCCTTGCGAGTTTAAGAAATATCTGGAAAAACAGGCAGATAAGTGAACGCACCAAAATACGAATTTTCAACTCTGTGCTGTTATACGCTAGCGAAACATGGTGTGTATCAGT
Organism: Armigeres subalbatus; assembly: GCF_024139115.2. Lineage (NCBI taxonomy): Eukaryota > Metazoa > Arthropoda > Insecta > Diptera > Culicidae > Armigeres > Armigeres subalbatus. The sequence goes on from NC_085140.1 coordinate 72,920,356, forward strand.
GGAGAACACTCAACGGCTGCAGGTGTTCATTAACAGATGCCTGCGGTATATAATTCGGGCCTGGTGGCCTCACAACTGCATCTCAAACAACGAGCTCCATCGTCGTTGTCACCAGAGGCCGATAGCAACAGAAATTCGGGATCGGAAGTGGGGCTGGGTCGGCCACACTCTACGTAGGGGCGGAAACGAAATCTGTAAACAAGCATTAGACTGGAACCCAGCGGGACATCACAGCAGAGGCAGACCCAGAGGCTCATGGCGACGAAGCCTCAATAAAATAAAAGAAGTCGACCGAAATCTAACCTGGCAACAGGTTAAAGCGATAGCCGGGCAACGCTCAGGATGGAGATCTTTCAAGTCGGCCCACCGGAGGTGTACAGGATCCATAAGAGAAGACTACGTCCAATAGCGATTCCGATCATCGATCAACCCACTTATTAGCTGAATTTCATTGAACTAACTAGGTCCAATGGTGTTTTCTTGATCTTAGTCTCAACAAACAATTTAAGCTGAATATGCTAGTTTTTGGGCCGAAGAAGTATATTTTTGAATAAATAGTTAAGCACTTTGCCTGCTTCCGATGTGTGTTGCGGTGATCCGGTGGTGATTTGGGCCATGAACAAATCCATTCCAGAGACGGGTAACTATAGTATTATAACAGGGTTATAGTGTTTCCTATCATTGGTCTACTTATGTCGAACTTTTTTTACGTAAATAAGTTCAGTAATATTCCTTCAATACACCGACCAGATTTTTCTTGATCCGAATAGGTCCGATGGTGATTTTGGCCATAGGGCTTTTCGTGATCCAACATGGTCCGGCAAAGGAATTTTATGGATATTTAGCAATTGACCATACACGAACATAGATTACAGAGGGCCCACAGAAATAATTGAGGAATTATTTATAAAGTGCATTACGATCAAATTTTATGATTTTGACCACCGTCACTCTTCTCAAATCCCTCAGCATGGCTTTGCTAAGTTCCCAGAATATTTTGCGGATAGTCAAAAAATACCACGAAATTTCAAACATTCTTAGGAGGATTTCCTGCAATCTGCAAGTCTTGAAATTCAAATTGTTGTCCAAATGTAAAATATTGTACAATTTTTTCCTTAGTAGAAAAGGGCGCCCAATGGATGTTTCGCCAAGGGCGCTGGGGCTCCACGCTACGGCTCTGTGTTAGCCTCATGATATACGAATGCAAAAATGGTAACCTGGCTTAGAAACCTCGCAGTTAATAACTGTGGAAGTGCTTAATGAACACTAAGCTGCGAGGCGGCAATGTCCCAATGGGGGATGTAATGCCAATGAAGAAGAAGAAGAAATACAAAAAAATTTACAAAATACTTCAGGCGTAACATACTCTGTTATTACGATACCAAACACATAATAAATTATTATTCGTCTGGTATTGAAATACCTATGTTATGCCTAAAGTATTTATTGGTATTTTACCCCTCATGCAAGCCAAATTCATGCCAACTTCTGTTTTCGAGGTCGTCACTCCTGCTCGGGAATCCAAATCAAACGAAATTTTAACCGCATTCGTAAGGAAGTCGAATGGAATTCGGAAAGAGTCCGTTTCGGATTCGGACGGAATTTGAACCGGATTCAGACGATATCCGACACGGATCAATTAGAATCCGAAGCGGATTCGGACGGAACCCGAATCCGAGTTGAATTCTGACGCAATTCAAACCCTGAGAGAATCCGAACCAGATCCTGAAGGAATCTGAACCGGTTTCGGACGTAATCCGAGCCACATTCGGACGGAACCGGATTCCTACAGAATTTTAATAGGATTTGTGCAAAATCCAAATCCAATTTGGACGGAATTTGAATCGAATTAAGTCGTCTGATCGTCATTCAAATCTGAATAACATTCAGATCTGCTAAGTCTCATTGGAACGTATGAATAAGAAGTAATAAAACTCATAGCCTGTAGCATCTACTCAAAAGTAAAATCCACAGAGTAAACTATATGTTTGATATGGATAAAAGAGACTTTACTACTCTACACATTTCGAACATACTATATATATATATATATATATAAAACATATATATATATATATATATATATATATATATATATATATATATATATATATATATATATATATATATATATATATATATATATATATATATATATATATATATATATATGTGTATATATATAAATATATATATATATATATATATATATATATATATATATATATATATATATATATATATATATATATATATATATATATATACATATATCAAAAAGGGCAGGTTCCACATTCGAAACAATCCAAGTTATCTTTAATTACGCATGTAGACCTTATGGCTTATTAGGAATTTATTGGACGACCAAGAACCTGTGCTTGGAATGCGTTCTATTCTATGCATCACAAAGGGCATGTACCATATTTGAATCAATCCAATTGTTCTATGGTTACGCATGTAGATCTAAAGGCCTTATTTCAGGGATTTCTTGGACAGCGAAGAACATATTCTGTGAAAACATTATATTTTATGCATCACAAAGGGCGTGCTCCATATTTGAAACAATCCAAGTAACCCTTGGGTACGCATGTAGACTTGAGACCTTATTCCAGGGATTTCTTGGTCGACCAAAAACCTATGCTGGGAACGCGTTCTATTCTATGTTTTATAAAAAGCATGTGCCAGTTTTGAAGCAATTCATTTGATATATAGTTACGCATGTAGACCGAAGGGCTTATTCCAGGAATTTCTTTGGCGACCAAGAGCCTATGCTTGGGACGCGTTCTATTCTATGCATCACAAAAGGCATGTACCATATTTGAATCAATCCAATTGATCTATGGTTACACATGTAGATCGAAAGGCCTTATCCCATAGATTTCTTGGACGGCCAAGAACCCATACTGTGAACACATTCCATTATATGCATCACAAAGTGCATGTACCATATTTGAAACAATCCAAGTAATCTTTGGTTCCGCATCTAGGCCTTAACCAGGGATTTCCAGGGATTTCTTAGATGGCCAAGAACTCATACTGTGATCACATTATATTCTGCGCATCACAAAGGGCAAGTCCCATATTTGATACAATCTAATAAACCTTTGATTCCGCGTGTAGACCTAAAGGCCTATTCCAGGGATTTCTTGGACGACCAAGAACCTATGCTGGGTACGCATTCTATTCTATGTGTCATAAAGGGCATGTACCATGTTTAAAACCGTCCGATCGATTTTTTGTTGCTCCTATAGACCTTATGGCCTTAATCCAAAGATTTCTTGGACTATCAAGAACCTATGATGTGAACACATTCTATGGCTACGTATCACAAAGGGCATATATCACCTTCGAAGCAGTCCGAAGCAGATCGTTGGTTACTCATGTAGACCTTAAGATCTCACTTCTTGGAAGCGTGATACATGTACCTTGCACATAAAATCATGATTTGGTTCCGTAATGTACAAGGTCACATGCGCCCACCAAATAAATTAAAGAATAAACATATCTGGTATGCACACATCAACTAGTACACGAAAATTTAGCAAATTAAATAACATTTCATAAGCTTTCATTGCAGTGGAAACGAGAATGGGACTTTTCATAAATGATACTTGATACTTCTGTCAGTTCACTGCTGTTTGTTTACATTTTAAGGCTGGTGCGTTTGAGCCTCGGGGTGGCGCGTTTCAGCCCGCATGGTTTGAGTTTGCAAGAAAATGCAGCGCTTCAATATAAAATCGTTTTCTCCGAATGTAATTGGTTTTTCGTCAAAAATTTTATTCCGTATTATAGATGGTAAGTTAAATTAGTGGTTAGTAAATTGGAAGCACACCCGAGCAAAGTTTGAAATCAAATTGAAATCAAAATTTGCTTTCATGATGTCAATTATTTGATTACTTCAGTTGATCTCGTTTTGTATGGATTAACGGTTAACACAGCAGGAATGAGAGCATATTTTTACACTGTGAAATCATACTGAAAACACATTTTGCTATCAATGAAATCAACATGATTACTAAATTTGATGTCATAAGATTTTTAATTTGATAACAAAATGAGTATTCAATTAGATTGTGTTTATGAGCATTCATAACAACAACAGCATATTTTGTTTGCAGATTGCTTTTAATCTTCGTAAAACACATAATTAGATAATCGACAGCATAATTTGATGTGAAGCTGCTATCATTATGATAACTGAGAAATGCATATTGAAAACATGTTGCAATATCAATTTGTATTTGTATTAATTAACAACTGACATCAAATTTTGCTTTCAATGTAATCTCCACAGCAGAGCTTAACATCAATTTGCTCTTATTTTGTTAACCGACTTTGCTCGGGCATACTTTCGATTGTTTTATTTATCATCAGACTAAGGCCGGAGTGGCCTGTGCTGCACATAAAAGACTTCTCCATTCAGCTCGGTTCATGGCTACACTTCGCCAACCACGCAGTCTGCGGAGGGTCCGCAAATCGTCCTCCACCTTATCGATCCACCTTGCCCGCTGTGCACCTCGCCTTCTTGTTCCCGTCAGAAAACCATTTTCACCGGATTACTGTCCGACATTCTGGCTACGTGCCCGGCCCACCGCAGTCTTCCGATTTTCGCGGTGTGAACGATGGATGGTTCTCCCAACAGCTGATGCAACTCGTAGTTCATTCGCCTCATCCACGTACCGTCCGCTATCTGCACCCCACCATAGATGGTACGCAACACTTTCCTTTCGAAAACTCCCAGTACGCGTTGGTCCTCCGAGCATCGTCTAGGTCTCGTGTCCGTAGAGAACTACCGGTCTTATAAGCGTTTTGTAGATAGTCAGTTTGGTACGGTGGCGAGCTCTATTCGGTCGGAGCGGCTTGCGGAGTCCAAAGTACGTACGATTTCCAGCCACTATGCGTCTCCGAATTTCTCTGCTGGTATCGTTATCGGCGGTCACCAGTGAGCCCAAGTACACGAATTCTTCAACCACCTCGATTTCGTCACCACCGATAGAAACTCGTGGTGGGTGGCTCACATTGACCTCTCTTGAGCCTCTTCCTATCATGTACTTCGTCTTCGACGTGTTGATGACTAGTCCAATCCGTTTAGTTTCGCTTTTCAGTCTGATGTAGGCTTCCTCCATCCTCTCAAAGTTACGTGCCATGATATCAATGTCGTCGGCGAAACCAAATAACTGGACGGACTTTGTGAAAATCGAAGATGTCGTTTACGATGCTTTTTATAATGCTCAACGCCTTCGATGAGACGTCCTTGATAATGTTTCTATGAGCCTTGCTGCCGCCGCTCGTAGCAATTAACCTTGCTGCCACCGCTCGGAGCCATTCCACCACCGGTGATGTCTGGTTGGCGCTGCGATGCAATTGTCCTGCCGATTTTCCGAAAAAAAACAGACTTCGGCTGGTCAGAATACGTTTGCATGGAGTCCGAGGCCCCGCCCCTTTGGGAGCCGTATCATTGGCATCGGCTTGCTTGCTCCACCTTTCTTTCGTTCGACGCCACTGCTTTCGTACATAACCAGGGCCTCTTCTTCTTCTTCTTTTACTTCTTCAAAGTGCAAATTATAATCGCTTGGCATTGGATTGCTTGCTCCGCCTTTCTTTTGTTCGATGCCAGTGTTTTCGTACATAACCAGGGACTCTTCTTTTACTTCTTCAAAGTGCAAATTATAATCGCTTGGTGTCGGCAGCAGCGCAAGCGCTCTTTGGGGGGGGGAGGGGGTTATGCTGCGAAAAATGATTCGCATGGATGGATGGATGGATGTCTATCGCGTTTTAGCGATAACTTATCGAGTGGCTGACATTGGGGTCAGTAGCAATGAAATGAATTTTTCTCTAGATTCTGCTTCGGTTTTGTCGCTGCTTGTGATTGGGAAGGTGCATTACTGGAAACAAATGGGTTCTTCTCAGAATCATAATTTCACACGAGAGAAGATTGAGCCGAGACGAATATTTTTTAAAGTACAAATCATAAGCTGTGTTGCTGCTTTGGATAGGCGTATTGTGGAAAACAAATTGGTCCTTATCATAACCATCATATTACATGGGAGAAGTTTGAGCTGAGACTGAGATAGTTTGTTATGTATAAATATATCCTAAACACATGCTACTTGAATTTTATATTATTATGCTATTGTTGTTTATAGTACGCTTGGCCATAATTTTTCATTTAATCTTTTATGTTTCAACATGTCTTATTGTACTTGGTACAGTCATTTTAAATGCGAATGCATCTGTCAATTATGTATATCTGTCTGTCAATAGGAATTAATGTTTCCGTGTTACAATTTCTTCGAGTAGAATTCAAGTGATCATGAAGACGGTGACGCCGGTGAAAATGTTGTGATGCAGTCTGCAAGATCAGATGCCGATGATGAGCGTGGTGACGTTGAAGAAAACGTGTCTGCTGTCGCTGATGATGGCGAACATATTTTCTTCACTTTTAACACAAGACAAACCCAATTTCGATCGGGCTGATTGGGAGTTCCAGAAACGATTCGTGGAAAACGATTTTGGTTGCGCATGTGATGTGTGTGCTAGAATCTGGTTCAGGAATGATTTGAAGTCAATCTCCAACTCTAATGCTGCCGTGTTACTTACGACAAATTATTTCGAAACGGTGGAAGGACTTTCGGCGTGTGCTACGTGTCGAACAAGCCTGAACCGCGGATCAATTCCCACATTGTCGCAATCAAATGGCTTGACATATCCCAAGTTTCCGTCCAATTTTCCTCCGCTGGACTCTTTCCCCACAAGACTGGTGTCGATTTCATGCAGTTTCGTCGTTTGCGGCACATTGCAGGTTTGTGGAAAAGTCATTTTACTTAAAAATTTATTACATCAAATAAATATATGATTTTGCTAATCTATTTTCATTTACATGCAACAGGTAATTTGGCAATAATCGGCCAAATTATCAACATTCCAGTCGACGTATCCCAGATGGTAGGCGAACCTCCCCGCCAACTGGATGACGACTATGCTATCAACATGTGCATCAAGAAACACTTCATACACGAATCAAGTTACTTGTCCGGCTACTTGAAGAAAGGTACCATTAAAGCATGGCTGGACTATCTGGTTACTACACCGCTCTACAGGCGGAATGGAATTGTTTTCAATAAAGAAAACTTGGCTGCGGAGGACCGTAGGGCAGTATTCCTTAAAGTCGTCGACGAGATGAACGAGATAGAAATGATAATTGAACAACAACATACACAGTCAGGACTTCCGAACCGAACTTTCTTCCGAATTTTTGTATGTCAAACTAATTGATGCGTTGTTTAACACATCTTTAGGCGAATCCAGCGCACTACTTCCGAAGTTGGGAAAGTTGCCTGTATCTGTAGAAATATCCAACTTCGGTATAAACTTTGTTCCGGATAGACAATATTTATCTTGGACATCCGAGATGCTTCAACCGTGAAGTCATGCGGCTGCGGGTATCGGAAGGATTAAACAATACCTTTAAATGCATGGGCACTGCCAACATAACAAGGGTACAGTCCGCAATACCGCAATATTTTTTTTCAGAATTTCAAAATAAAATCTTTTACACTTCACGTAATCCTACGTCCAATTGGCGGTCGTGTCTCGGATACAACCTTCTACTTTTTTTAAATTCGTGTTCTATTCTAGATGTTAGATAAGATGCGACAAAAAAGAACTGTCGTGTTTTTATATAGAAAAGCATGTTTGCTGAAAAGGTATTAAGTATCACCGTTAGGGTGCTTATATTGCCCCGTCCTATCCTACCGATCGTCTATGTTCGGTGAATTGGGGTGCTGTCTATGTGTTTGAGTGCACAAAATCTAACTCATTTTTGGCACTTATCCTTATCCAATTTGTTTGCAACTGGTTGCATTTCATTAAGGTTTCCCCAAACACACGTGACCGAACAATCACGACGGGACTCTATCGCTTGGCGAATGCGATTCTGTCGCCGTTGGAGTTGAAGCGTAAATGGAACATCGCCTGCAGCGACCCAACGATAGAATCGCGGTGACTAGTCGCCGTAGTGACGATGAAATCGTTTAGGTCTGGGGGAACCTTATCATTGTTTTCTATTGGAAATGGGATGGATCGGACAATTGACTCAACTGAACTCAGCTTTGGGTTCAGAAATAATGAACAAAATACTATATTTTGTACAAAAAGCGGGTAAATAGCTATTATTTGGCACCTATTCTCAACCAACAAGTTGCATTCAAATGGGAATCGTGTCTTATCATTTCATATTCAAACTTGGGGAGGCCGGACTATGGACTCAAAAGTTACAGTGGAGTAGTCCATAGTACACCAGAAAGTCACCGATACCGTTAGGTGGATTAATCGAGGTTTTTCCTGAATAATTTCTGACTTCTCCACTGTAAAGAAAATAAAACATAAGTAACGTATTTAATTGCAGATTTTTTTTTTTCTAGTGATTATATTATCCGGAGGATTTGATTATCCGGAGTCAGAGCCGTAGCGTGGGGTATCAGCGCCCTTGGCGAAACCTTTATTAGGCGCCCCTTACTTACTAAGGAAAATAATATATTTGCATTTTATATCAAGAGAAAAACTTTGATCTTACTTTGAAAAGGTAAGATCAAAATGTTTAATTGTTCAAAGGTGCTTCAAATAACAACTCATGTGCAGAAACAATGTGATTGCTAAAAACCTCTGAGACATTTTAAAACTTCGTGATAATTTTTGACTAGGCTAGGTGTACCAGTTGTGGCTATAGCACCAGTTGTCGCACTAGTGCTTTATATGCCAAATGACCAATCAAATCACCGCAAACCAAGTGCATATCGATAAAGCATATTCATATGACACGATAACTTCTTTGATTTCCTCCAAAACAAGCAAAGCATAATTGTAAAAATTGATTTTGCTTAATTTTTGACGTCCCTTGCACCAGTTGTCGCACTAGTGGTCCCTATTTGGCCAGTCCCATAAGAAAATAATGGGATTTGCCAAATAAGGAACCAAAATTCAGAATAGTGCCACAACTGGTGCATGCGTTCCTATTATGGATTAATCAATTTTGAGGATAATATCAAATTTTATTGTGGTTTTCAGTTCTAAGGAGCAGGAAGTAAAACCTTTCGCTTGATATATAAAGTCCACCCACATGCCTTTTACTTATTTTAAAAAAAAATAGTTGTTCTTATGTATGGCGACAATTGGTACACCGACCCTACCTATTTGCAAAATATGTAACCACTAACGATCCTCACAGAGCCAGGCAAGAAGTTCATAGAAATTGATGAATTCTTTATGATTCTTGTAAGCTCATATGACCTTATGTTCAATATGATTAAAGTAGTAAAGATCCATAAAATTTCTAAAAAATAAATGTCAATATGCTAATAAATAATAAAACAATAAAAATTAAAAAATTAAAAAAATGCGTGGATCCACGTACTAGAATAAATGATGTATTTCGGATGGACATCATAATATCTTTTAACCTTTGGCTACATTTTGTGTATTATTGATGAAACTTTTTCGAAAAACACTAGTGATCAGAAATCTGCTTAGCATGTTTAACAAGAAAATGTTTTATTAATTTTATGTAATAATATTAAATAAATTCAAATTTAGAAAATACCATCGTCTTACTACTAATCAAATGGGACAATAATATTCAACTCCAAAAGGTGTAGTTTTACACCTGGAATCGCTAGCGGACTTATTTGAATTATTCCAATAAAAAAATCCATGGAGAAAGGTGGTCTATGGTCATGTCCAGAGTCGAATCTTGATTTTAGGTTGGTTGAGTGATTGGTTGATGATCGGAAGCACCATTGGACCTATTCGGATCAAGAGAAATCCAAAGCTGGTGTGGCTTAATCGGTGGTTTGAACGAATTACTGGATTTAGTCGCGTCAATTAAATTCAAATCAATAAAAACTAGCGCTGGAGTGGGTACCCAAGTAACCACAAGTTCCTTTGAGAGTACGTTTTTTGCTTAAGCAGCTCAGTGAAGCTGATTAAGCGAAAACGTACTCTTAAAGGAACTTTTGGTTTCTTGGGTAGGTCAATGGTTTAGAGACACATGGTGACCTAATTGGGACAATGAAACCCAGCTCTAGATGATGGACGATTTTTGGAATCGCTATCGTACCTAGTCGGATCAAGTCTGGAGTGAGTCAGTTGGTGGCTGAAATCGGCATCAGACCTATTCAGTTGAGAAAAATCAAACTATGGAGTGGGTCTGTCAGTTTCTTTGATTTTGTATTTGATTTGTTTTAAATCGACCACATAGCTAATATAATTATTCTCATAGTGTAATTCTTGATTTCGGCGCCCCCTAAAGGCTGGCGCCCTTGGCGAGGGCCAACCTGGCCAACCGCACGCTACGGCGCTGTCCGGAGTGAAAAAAAATCGATACTCCGGATATTCGAGTCCGACCTGTACTAATGGTGCATGTTTAATAACATAAAAAAAACTTTGCTGTACGAGAAAGTTAATAATCTATAACAGCACAACAAATTCTGGTGTAAATGTGATACTATCTACTGGTCGGGTTTATTTGAAATAACTGATTCTCACTGTAACAACTATTTTATTCACTTTCTGTTGATTTTGTATCGATTGTTGCACTTCTTCTCCACGAATTTTATCTTTCCGCAGCTGTTGATTTTCGGCTAGCCAAGAGCACGGTATGAAGTTCCTACAAATTTCGCACTCGCAACGTAGGAACTCTATACCTCGCTAATGGCAATCACCAGTATTTCAGGCTCTTGAAGAAAAGGTCCACGACACTTTCCACTCGGTCGGTGACTTATTTGAGGTAAACGATGATGCAGCAACTTTCAAACGAGTTGCGACCGGTGTTTATCACAAGGCTGAAATTAGAAGAAAAACGATATACTCACGATGAACATACTAAAAAATGACGATAATATGACCAAAATGCACGCCTCTCGCTCCGCAGTCTGAGCGTCGAATTAGCACGAGTCTGAAAATTATTCATCTCAAATTAGTCGTAGATGGGTCCATGCGAGCACACTAACCATCGGAGTAACGTAACTGGTTCGCTCGTGAACCAAATTGCTATTAGCGGATCCAACGAATGCCTGCCGTGGAAAGTTCCGTTGATGGATGGACCTCGAAACGTGTTCGAACACCAATTCGATAATTGAGATGAAAGCGATCGCAGATCAGATAAGTGGTAAAAGTTGTAGCAAATGTGAATAATGCTTTATCTGCATCGCAGAACCGAGCAGACTGTTTAATTTCAATTAGCGAGAAACTTGTGAAAATGATATTGCGATTTAAAAACAGTGGCTCAAAAAAGAAAGAAGTAGAATTAGTATTTTTATGGATGTTAAGATTTGAAATACAAAAAATGCAGACCCGCAAGTTTGCCAACCAGAGCGAAAACTATTGTTAATTAGACGAAATTTAAAATAACCAGCCTATCTTGGTCTCCCAGCAGTGTTTTCGAGTTTATTTCATTAGTAAGTTAATGGCTGTCATTACCGTCTAGCAATGTAAATATGTTAAATGGCAATGACGTCAAAGCATAACAACGAGCTTGTTTTAACGAGCAATTTATAGGATCATAAAACTAAACTTGAAAAGAAAAAACTCAAATGCCTACAAATTGACTAATTTTACTGAAAGTTCCTCTGCACTTCGGCTGGTTCAATGTCGACATGCAATCCGAAATTTTCATCTCGTTACCCTGATTAATGCCATAACAATAATTTATTCGTATCAAACCGGAGTCGAAGCAAAACTTTCGACCTCACGACAGGCAACAAAGGCCGAATTCGTGCGTGATCCCTTCTTGCTCACGTGGCTCCGCTAGACATCGTCTGGCGTTTTGTTGCCATAAAACGGTTACCGTCACGAAACCAAATCTCCTTCGGTGGCGTCGGCCGCCGTACCACACCGCCCTCCCGCCCCTCTAGAAATGACATCTCGCTTATGACAGCGAGAGGGTCGTTGACCTCCATCCACCAGGCAGTCCTCTTGCCAACACTACGGTCGGTGGTTGCGATGATGACTTCGTAATTGAGTAATTACTATCTCCTCCCTGTTTTTCGCTTGTTTATTTATTTTTCTCTGTGCACTTCGGACTGCGTCGTAGATAGAGGAAAAACTCGGAACGGCATAGGGCTGCGGCGTGGGCATCATCGCGAGGATCATCTTTCGAAGGAGAGGTCACCGAATGATGTCACTGAGTTGTTTACGTTGCCGAGAGAGCCGCATTAGTGGCAGGGTGTAGTCAGCATAATGATCAGCGAAAGGCGGTCGAAGAAGCGAGGCAGCCGGGAGGCGACTCATATGAAATATTCAACGATGAGATCATTAAATTCATCAGCTCATCAATCTCTTTCGGTTCGAGCTGCTGCCGCCGCCGTCGCCACACCGCGTCCCAGCCGGGCGACAAGAGGCGGCTCTTGAAGAAGTGTTTGTTTTTTGAGTGGTGGCGATCGTGCCAGAAGACTCGTCGACCGTGCCGGCGCCTGATCACACCGCGCAATTAGCTCATCCATAGTTATTTTTTATGAGTTACAAAAGAAGTCGTCTATAGGGTCTGGTGATTCGTTCCCCCGTTCCCAATATCCGGAGACGGACGCGCGGTTGCTTGATTAGAAATTATAAGGGGGTCGCATATTTTTTTTTACTGGAGGAGGAATCTCCAAAGGCGATTGATGAAGCAACGCATTTTGGGAGGAAACGGCGGCGCTTCGGACAACAAGTGGACGCGTCGGTTAACTGAGGAATGTAATTTGGACGCTTAGTAAGGCTACGGATTTCACACCTAATGGCAGGTGATTTTCGAGGCAGAAGATTATACAGACAAGGGAGTCAAAATTCCGCTCCGGGTCAAGGAAAGCAGAAAGCCGACATGGCACGATAGGCGGATGCTTGGACAAGCGGGCAGCCGAGCATGAAAGCTGCACTTTAGGCTGAATTCGTTGAATAAGTAGAGCAGCGGACCTGGCACGCTTGACGTACGTCGTCCACGCTTGGAAGAAGCTGAATTAGTCGACGAGATTAGGAATTGAATGGGTTGAGAGTGCTATGCTAATGGCCTCGTTGTTGGGAATTATGGAATTCATGAGGAAGCTAAGCCAGAAAGAATATTTTGCACTGCATCCAAAAGCCATATTGAACGGATTTAAGAAAAATCAGGACTTGCCCAAGATAATGGTTAAATGGATGATGGTATGAATGGATTCCGATACGGATTCTGATGGAATCCGACACGGATTCTGATGGAATCCGAAACGGATTCTGATGGAATCCGACACGGATTCTGATGGAATCCGACACGGATTCTGATGGAATCCGACACGGATTCTGATGGAATCCGACATGGACTCTGATGGAATCCGACACGGATTCTGATGGAATCCGACACGGATTCTGATGGAATCCGACACGGATTCTGATGGAATCCGACACGGATTCTGATGGAATCCGACACGGATTCTGATGGAATCCGACACGGATTCTGATGGAATCCGACACGGATTCTGATGGAATCCGACACGGATTCTGATGGAATCCGACACGGATTCTGATGGAATCCGACACGGATTCTGATGGAATCCGACACGGATTCTGATGGAATCCGACACGGATTCTGATGGAATCCGACACGGATTCTGATGGAATCCGACACGGATTCTGATGGAATCCGACACGGATTCTGATGGAATCCGACACGGATTCTGATGGAATCCGACACGGATTCTGATGGAATCCGACACGGATTCTGATGGAATCCGACACGGATTCTGATGGAATCCGACACGGATTCTGATGGAATCCGACACGGATTTTGATGGAATCCGACACGGATTCTGATGGAATCCGGCACGGATTCTGATGGAATCCGACACGGATTCTGATGGAATCCGACACGGATTCTGATGGAATCCGACACGGATTCTGATGGAATCCGACACGGATTCTGATGGAATCCGACACGGATTCTGATGGAATCCGACACGGATTCTGATGGAATCCGACACGGATTCTGATGGAATCTGACACTGATTCTGATGGAATCCGACACGGATTCTGATGGAATCCGACACGGATTCTGTAGAATCCGACACGGATTCTGATGGAATCCGAAACGGATTCTGATGGAATCCGAAACGGATTCTGATGGAATCCGAAACGGATTCTGATGGAATCCGAAACGGATTCTGATGGAATCCGAAACGGATTCTGATGGAATCCGAAACGGATTCTGATGTAATCCGAAATGAATTCTGATAGAATCTTAAACGGATTTTCATGGAATCCGAAACGGATTCGGACTGAATCCGAAACGAATTTTGACTGAAACCGAAACGGATTCTGACAAAATCCGAAACGGATTCGAAACGGTTTTTGTTGGACTCCGAAACGGATTCTGATGGAATCCTAAACGGATTCTGATTGAATCCGAAACGGATTCTGATTGAATCCGAAACGGATTCTGATGGAATCCGAAACGGATTCTGATGGAATCCGATACGGATTCTAATGGAATCTGAAACGGATTCTGATGGAATCCGAAACGAATTCTGACGGAATCCGAAACGAATTCTGACGGAATCCGAAACGGATTCTGACGGAATCCGAAACGGATTCTGACGGAATCTAAAACGGATTCTGACGGAACTCGAAAAGAATTCTGACGAAATCAAAAACGGATTCCGATGGAATCTGAAACGAATTCTAGCGGAATCCAGACGCAAATCCGAAACGGATTCCATAACGGACTTTGGCGGATTCCGAAACTGATTTAGATGGAATCCGAATCGGATTGAGGTGGAGTCCAAAACGGATTCTGATGAAATTCCAGACGGATTCTGACGGAATCCGAAACAGATTCTGACAGAATTCAAAACGGTTTCAGATTAAATCCGAAATAGATTCTGATGGAATCCGAAACGAATTCTGGTGGAATCCAAAACGGACGGATTCTGACGAATTGCGAAACGGATTCTGACGGATTCCGAAACGGATTCTGACGGATTCCGAAACGGATTCTGATGGAATCCGAAATGGATTCTGACGGAATCCGAAATGGATTCTGACGGAATCCGAAATGGATTCTGACGGAATCCGAAACGGACTCTGATGGAATCCAAAACGGATTCTGATGGAATCCGAAACGGATTCTGATGGAATCCGAAACGGATTCTGATGGAATCCGAAACGAATTCTGATGGAATCCGAAACGGATTCTGATGGAATCCGAAACGGATTCTGATGGAATCCGAAACGAATTCTGATGGAATCCGAAACGGACTCTGATGGAATCCAAAACGGATTCTGATGGAATCCGAAACGAATTCTGGTGGAATCCAAAACGGACGGATTCCAAGACGGATTCTGACGGAATCCGAAATGGATTCTGACCGAATCCGAAACGGACTCTGATGGAATCCAAAACGGATTCTGATGGAATCCGAAACGGATTCTGATGGAATCCGAAACGGATTCTGATGGAATCCGAAACGGATTCTGATGGAATCCGAAACGGATTCTGATGGAATCTGAAACGGATTCTGATGGAATCCGAAACGGATTCTGATGGAATCCGAAACGGATTCTGACGGAATCCGAAACGGATTCTGACGGAATCCGAAACGGATTCTGACGGAATCCGAAACGGATTCTGACGGAATCCGAAACGGATTCTGACGGAATCCGAAACGGATTCTGATGGAATCCGAAACGGATTCTGATGGAATCCGAAACGGATTCTGATGGAATCCGAAACGGATTCTAGCGGAATCCAGACGGAAATCCGAAACTGATTCCAAAACGGACTCTGACGGATTCCGAAACGGATTTAGATAGAATCCGAATCGGATTGAGGTGGAGTCCAAAACGGTTTCTGATGAAATTCCAAACGGATTCTAATGGAATCCGAAACAGATTCTGACAGAATCCAAAACGGTTTCAGATGGAATCCGAAATGAATTCTGATGGAATCAGAAACGAATTATGTTGGAATCCAAAACGGTTTCTGTTGGACTCCAAAACGGATTCTGACGGATTCCAAAACGTATTCTGATGGATTCCGAAACGGATTCCGGAACTCAGATTCTGGATTCTGACAGAATTTGAAACGGATTCTGACAGAAACCGAAATGGATTCTGACGGAATTCGAAACGGATTCTGACGGAATTCGAAACGGATTCTGACGGAATCCGAAATGGATTCTGACGGAATTCGAAACGGATTCGGATGGAATCCAAAACGGATTTTGATGGAATCCTAAACGGAATCCCGATGGAATTCGAAACGGATTCTAATGAAATCAGAAAGGAATTCTGTAACTGATTCTGATGGAATCGGAAATGAATTCTGATGGAGTCCGGAACGGATTCTGATGGAAACCGAAATGGATTCTGATGGAATCAGAAACGGATTCTGATGGAATCCGAAACGGATTCTGATGGAATCCGAAACGGATTCTGATGGAATCCGAAACGGATTCTGATGAAATTCGAAACGGATTCTGATGGAATCCGAAACGGATTCTGATGGAATCCGAAACGGATTCTGATGGAATCCGAAACGGATTCTGATGGAATCCGAAACTGATTCTGATGAAATCTGAAACTGATTCTAATGGAATCTGAAACTGATTCTAATGGAATCCGAAACGGATTCTGACGGAATCCGAAACGGATTCTAACGAAATCCGCAACGGATTCTGACGGAATCCGAAACGGATTCTGACGGAATGCGAAACGGATTCTGGCAGAATTCGAAACGGATTCTGGTGGAATCCGAAACGGATTCTGATGGAATCCGAAACGGATTCAGATGGAATCCGAAACGGATTCAGATGGAATCCGAAACGGATTCTGACGGAATCCAAAACGGATTCTGACGGAATGCGAAACGGATTCTGACAGAATTCGAAACGGATTCTGATGGAATCCGAAACGGATTTTGATGGAATCCGAAACGGATTCAGATGGAATCCGAAACGGATTCAGATGGAATCCGAAACGGATTTTGACGGAATCCGAAACGGATTCTAATGGAATCCAGAACGGATTCTGATGGAATCCAGAACGGATTCTGACGAATTCTCATAGGATCCTAAATGAAATTCTAATGAAATCGGAAACGAATTCTGATGGAATCTGAAATGGATTCTGATGGAATTGGAAACGGATTCTGATGGAATCGGAAATGGATTCTGATGGAATCGGAAATGATTCTGATGGAATCCGAAACGGATCCTGATGGAATCCGAAATGGATTCTGACGGAATCCGAAACGGATTCTGACTGAATCTGAGACGGATTCTGACGGAATCCGAAAGGGATTCTGATGGAGTTTGAATCGGATTCTGAGGGGATCCATAGTGCATCCAGAATTAAATATTCCACAGAATCCTAAACTAGTTCAGAGAAAATCCTTAACAGATCCGAGGTTTGGGTAGAATATGCTTTATTCTTGACATGGAAATTTCCTAGAACAGCTAAAAATCATTGAAATTCTGGAAAAAAAATCCTCTTCGGAGTTTTCTAACAGGGTGATTCTTTTAAAGAATATGTACTTGAATTCAAATCATCAAATTACATTTAAATATCCTTTTTGAACAACTATTCTAAACCTTTCTCATGACATTTTTATTCTAGGGTCTGTCTTTTGAATTTTGCTTTCTATTGGTAAATCTATTAAAACTAATTTAAGCGATTTTCAAACCATGAATTTATCAGAGAAAAACAGGCCAAATTAAGATTGCTACTTCTATTCCCTTGAAATTTGAAATATTAGCCAGGAATTGCGATACATTGTCCAATTCTACCAGCAATCGGAAGTGATCTGACTGTTGGCTGAACAAACAAATTGTTCCATCAGCCAAACTCAATTAGCCCCCAAATCATTATCAATCACAAATAACAACAATAACCGATGGCCTGCGCGCAATGTCCAGCTCCAGTTAGGTTGATGCGGTTTTGTGAATAACAACACCAGCAGCACTAACTCGATTCCAATGATGCAGAGACTGATTTAGAATTGCGGTCTGCAAATATTTATTCCGACATTCAGTCGGAAGTTATTATCTACCCCAACAATGCAACCAACGCAACGGTGCAGCAGCATCTCCTTGCTCGGGTCAGGTCAGTGCCGTCCGTGCCTGTTTCGAACATGGCCGTTCAAGTGACCGCCATGAAGCTCACTCGAAATGTGAGGTGAGCAGAGCGAGGGTTCAGTTGGACCAATTTATGGCAATATCGCACCCTTTTTGGGCCACGGCAATTCCGTTTTTTGCACACACGAATACAAATTCGTATACATACACACTCTCGCAAACAGACGTACTTTGCTGATGTTGCTCGCGTATCAGCTGGTGTCCGGCTGGCGAAGGAGGGCTCTTGGCGTAAACGAGCCCGGGCGGGGGTATCGAATTTATAGAAGTTATGGTCATAAATTGCTTACAATTTTTTTCCCCCGTTCCTGACCAAGCGCGTAATGGAGAGTGAGAGAATTCGTCGTCATCGGCACCACCGCCGCCTTATTTATGACCGCACTTTCGGAAGGGAAAGGGCCCACTCTACCAGCCATAACCAGCAAGCCGGCAAGAATCGATTTTGGGCTCGGGTTTGAAAGGCCATCAACGGGCGAGCAAGCGTGGAGGATAATAAATTTTGCTTTTATTGCCCTTTATGACTTAATTTGTAACGGGGCAAGAGCTCGCTCCACACCCTGAGTCCCGCAATATCCCGTTGGCCGTACGAGTGGGGCGCGGAGTGAGAATTTGAACGCTTTCAAAGTCAATTACACCCTGCTGGCTGTCGTCGTGGTCCTTCAGTCATCCTCTGGCCGCCAGATGTCAGCTTGCGAAACATGAGATCACCGCACGTGTTGCACCTGCAATGGGAACAGAAAACGAAAACCGTCATTAGAGGAGAGTGCAGCAGGCGTAAACAAATATATCAAATTAATGGCAGCATACATCGGCACACATAACACATATGGACAGATATCAACAACATCAAATCGAAACAATAACAACAACAAAAGCTGTAAAACAGCGCACATCAAGTGCAGCCGCGGTGCGTCAAGTGCACGCTGCAAATATAATTGAATTACTGCACTCACTTCGCTTGACTTTCTTAACGCCGCGAAGCGAAGTACCCCTCGTTGCACCCTTGCCTTGTTGTCGCCACACTGCGTCGTCGTAAAGGAACGAAGGAAGCAATTTTGCAGCAGATACGGCAATAACAATAAATTAGTGCGCTGATCTTCACGCTGCTCGCGGAGGAGTTTAGCGCAGAGGTCTCGCGTTACGCGCCGGGTGCGATTATTTATAAATCAATAACAATAAATATATTTATATGGCGGAAAACAAGCTCGCGGTGCACCGTTCCGTACGGTGTGCGATGATCATAGCGAATGCTTGGGAGTGATGTGGCAAAAGGTCGCCGCGCGAATCTAGTCACCTCGCCACCAACAACGCCATCGGCACTGATAATGCCGCGAAGTCTATTGCGCTTCACTTCGTTTGAATGCGATCATTGGGCCGTGTAATTCCCATAATCGCTCGCTGCACTTTGTTTCGATGGGTTTCTTTAAATTCGCAGAAAGCTGAAACATCAAATTCAGTCACTTCGGTCGTCGAATTTAAATCGCTGAACATCAGGTTCTGCGAAAATATCGGCGCGTTCCCGAGCACAGCATTCCAACAATGCACATCTGCACTTCCGTCGCAAAATATCGATTTTCCGTAGGCGAATTTTGTCGTCTGAAATTGGTACTTTCTGTACCATACCACACATTGACGAGGACGCGACAGGATTTTTTCATATTTTCGAATTCACCATTCCTCTTTTTTTTCGCTCCCTTGAAATGAATTTTTGCACACAATCGTGTTCCGCCACCATTTCCTCCCAATTTAGCAGGGTTGATGGTATGAATGCACATACACTCTTATTCCGCATGATGGAGGCGAAAAAAGCGGTTTGTTCGCACAATCTAGTCTAGCATTTGTGCAACGCTTCCCCTTTTCCATCATTCATTTTTTGCATCGCGTCATTGCGCTTGCAAAAAAATAAATCCCAAAATTCGTACATTTTTCAAGCTCAGAGACTGGGAACGCCCGCGCCTGCTTTGATAGGCCCATAAAAACGGTTTAATCGGAGTGTCCTGACCTCTGAACCAGCGCGGTTCACCTAACCGCGAACACGTACGTCACGTCATTATCATCCGTTTCAGCAGCGCGGCCATCGTTAGCGTGTTGAATTATTTATTCTCCGCCGACGACTATCAGCCCGAAGCTCGGTTCCGTGTTGCATTGACGACTCTGCACATGCGGTCAGGAACGAACCTAACCTAACGGGAAAACATGAAGGACTCTACTCGTCAAAATTCTAGTGCCTGCCGCGTAGTAAAACTATTATTATCGCATACGCTTTGAAGACGAACGAGTACCGGGGCGTCGTCGTCGTCGTCGTAGGTCGTATTGTGGTATGACGGCGCGGTTGCGCGTAGATTCCGCGATTCGCCGCGCTAGGAACGATGAATCAACCCATCATAGGCAGCGGCGAAGTGCAAACCGCCGTACGTCTGCCTAATTAATTAGGCC
Source organism: Armigeres subalbatus (assembly GCF_024139115.2). Taxonomy (NCBI): domain Eukaryota; kingdom Metazoa; phylum Arthropoda; class Insecta; order Diptera; family Culicidae; genus Armigeres; species Armigeres subalbatus. The sequence goes on from NC_085140.1 coordinate 72,940,923, forward strand.
TGCCTGTGACATTTCGCACAGTCCCACTAACAAGTGACACCCTGCTTATGGTGAGTAATGGCGAGCTCAAAGGCGGGAGGGCCTCCCGAGAGTCGCCCGGCTGATGAATAAACACCAGCCGATTGCTAATGCGCGGGATGAAACGTGAATGTGGAGCACGGTTGTTGCATTTATATTTGGGTAAGGACAATCGGCTTACACGAGCACGTCGTTGGCTCGAGGAAGCTCTTAATCTGCCTTTACAGGTGCGCGGATAACATAAATTAAATTGACAATTTTTTGAACGAGTATCAATGATCATTGTTCAGAAAATAGCCCGCCGCTAAAGAAGTTCAATAATTGGGTTTTCTTTAGTTAGAGTTTCACCAAACGTCATAATTTGTTGTCTTAATCGGTTAGTTCAAAGTGTGAACGGTCTAATCTTGGAGCCAAGTCCAAGGCTCTTAAAGAGAAACTTGAATTCCTAATTGGGAATTCCCTAATCGAAAATTCCTTAAAACTTAGTAGCATATCCAACATGATCATTTGCGAAAAAAAATGCAAATAACTGATAATAAAAATAATAAAATTTGATCGTTTCACTATTTACATTCAGACAGCGGAAGGAGAAAGAAAACTTCTTCTATTCAACAGACAAGCAGTGAGTCATGTCCACGAGCTTGGCGACGTTACGCAAAAGGGTCACCTGCAAAGTGACCACTCGGCCAGCCTCGGTCGACGAATGAGAATTTGAATGGGTTTTCTGAGTCTGATAGCGTGTGGAATACCTGATGGTGGCTATTAGTCATTACCGGGTTCGGTTATCGTTGCCGTTTGTCATGAATATTCATTCCACTAGTGGAGCAGTGGTTTCGTCATAAAATCAGCAAGTGGTTTGGTTCAACTGTAGAATGGTATTGCTTTGGTTTTCTAGCATTAACTTATTTCGATCCGAAAATATAGAAGAGGTTCAAATTTCTAATATAAAAGAATCATTTTAGATTAGCTGCGATGGAGCATGCGTGCGTTTACGATTAATTGGCCTTCCTGTCGAAAACTTTAACTCGTTTTATTGCCTTAGCCGAATCTTTGATATATTCATGTTTCTTTCAAATGGAATCCATATTTTTGGAAGCCTCTATAGACTGTACTCTATAAAAATGAGACACATTAGCTTGTAACATTTTAACATTGGGGATTTTTCGGCTTTGTATTCAATGAAAACGAAAGTTTGTTTGTCTGCCCGACGTTTCAATGGGCTTGCCATCTTTTTCAAAGGTTAAGAGGGAACGTTTTTCGTCAGGTGGTTTGTTTTAAACATTAAAAAAACACCAGACGAAAAACGTTCCCTTCTAAACTTTGAAAAAAGATGGCATAGCCCATTGAAACGTCGGACAAAGAAACAAATTTTCGTTTTCATTGTTTAAGTGACTGCAATACCGAAAAATCCCCGGTCTAAATTCAAACAATCGAGAGCATCCAGTAACTTTTTAACGTAATTTGTGAACAGCCTTCGAGTATGTAATGTTTATATTAACAGATTTATCTGTCATGTGGTTATTGGAATGGCATCAAAACAAGAGCAGATCAGTCAAAAAATGTTTTGCGTCGTCGTCGTAGAAAATCTTACTGCGTCCCACAGATGAATCGCGAAATACCCGGAAATCCATCATTTAACGGTGTCATGGGTGTTGAAGGAGAAGGCAAGGAAGGTAGGGACACGGCAGGTCTTTCGTCTGTTCGTCATAGTCTCGAAAACCAATAAAAGAGACGCCTTTTTGTAAAACTCATACGTACCAAATCGTAAGCTCAAGAGAAACATTGTGCTATAGTGGAGTTCTAGCAAATGTACGTTGCTTTCGTTGGTTTTAGCCCCTACGACGATGGGCGAAAATACCTGCCGTGTCCCTATTGCATGATGCAATTTGCATCTGTTCAAGCGTCGACCGAATCTTTCGATCCGCGATGTGACGAAGAAGGCGGAGGTTTCCATCTGGCTGTTTGGAAAAAAAAAATCAACTAGGGTGTGTGACCAGCAAACGTCCTGCGAAACGCGGACGCCTATCTGTATTATGTCACTGGTTTGGAAATTTACAGGATAAAATGGCATTCCCCATAAATCTGGTCACATTAAACTAGGAGAAAAAAAATCCGATAATCATGGGTGCTCCTATAGTTACGGTAGTGTAGTTGTTAAGATAATATACAGATTAAACGTAGCAACCCACATTGTTGATAAATTAGGTGAACTGTCATTAAACAAAGCAAGCGAAAACAGCTTAGGAATATCCTCGAAAATGGCCAATTATCCTCAAATACATTATTTATTTTTGTCCTTTGCACTAATAGTTGCGGTAATGTTTCTATAGTTGTGAGTCCCGTAAGAAAACAATGATATTCGCAAAGGAAACAAATACCGAAACTATTGAAACATAATATAATTGAAGAAATGACAGTGCAACAGTGACAGATTCCCTAGCGGTTGGATCATATTTCGCATAAAATAGTGTTAATGAACTTTTGGATGAACCCTCAAGGTAAGTTGAATACAATATCGATCAGATGTAATTGACTAAATAGTGATAGCGGGTGCTTATTGCCTCCACTATTGGGTCTATTACCCTACCGTGGGGCATCGAAATCCTACATTTAAGCATTTCAGTATATGTGTAAGTCTCTATAGAAAATACGAACCATATGCACATAAAACGTTCTTCGTCGATACAGGTGCACGAAGGCCTCTTTTTTAAGTGTTTCACATTTGTGCATTTTAAACTACATAAAACGTGATAAAATAATGAATAAAATAACTACCTCCTGAATCGAAAACCGTCCCCCGTGGAGGGATTTCCAATCTAAGAATCAAAATCCGTACAGTTATTTTTGAACTAAATATTTGAATTAATTAAGATTGATTGATTAATCTACCACTGTGAATAATTCAAAACGCATCTTGTAAAGTGATTCCTTTGATTTATATCTCGTTGATCACTTTTCGAACTGTTATTATGTACACGCGAACGAAAGGCACCTGGAAATCCGCATATGCAATGTGAGGGTTTTTTTTTAATTTTTGTTATTTTAATTTCAAAGCCTACATTTCATTTCAATGACCAAAAGACTTACTGACAAGTGTATGGACAGGATGAGATAAATTATTCATATATTAGTTACCTCAAGCCTCCTTTAATTTTTTGTTATCTTTCTAGGTGGACGGATTTCGGTCCCTCCCGGTATGAAACGTGCTCCTCCTTTTATCCCATCTTCCTAGGATTCACCCTTTGGATTCGCATAAGCGTCTTTGTCTACCGCATTCTATATTGGCCCTTCATACAGGAATCTGATTAAATACAAACAATAATATAAACAGGATCAAATCATTTGCCAGATATGACCAGTGCTACTGACATTTGCCTTGCTACACCAGATGGTAGTATCATCATCATCATCTCACGGTATGAAATGTGTCGGTCTTCACGTTTACAAGGTCAGAAAGGCACCAAACCGGAACGACAAACAAAATACGGTAGCCAAAACAGACTCCAGGAAGCTGTACGTAAACGAGGGACACCGTGATGGACGGCGAGACTTACATCAAGGCAATCACAGGGCAAATCTACCGAGAAAAAACTGCCCCCATAAGCGACTATGCTGCTCTTAATGCGGTCTCACGGAGGCAAGACGTTATTTTGCCCGACATGTGCATCCTGTAACTACGCGAAAAAGTGTTGTGCCATTATGAAGGTCAAACTTCGTAAAACACATATTTGAGAACAAGCTGCATTTGAAGAAACAATGGGTTGAAGTATCAAAACAGGGGTCTGCGAAGCGGCCATGTTTCTGATGACAGCATCAAAATCATCGATTAATTTAATACGAAGGCGTAATCATAATCGTTGAAACCTGCCATTGAAAATGTATTTTAAATATCGTGATATTTTGGCGAAGTAGAGCGCTTGGTGCCCATTGAAATATTAAAATTTATTAAAGGCATCAATATTCTTGTTGAAATAGCACCTCGCATTCATACTTTCGCACAAGTTCTTGAAAAATGATGAAAAATAATTACGTCTATATGGAAAAAACCACTTCGGAATAGTGGTTTGTTTACAAAATAGAATTGTCAGTGGGAAATCCAATTTCAATAGAACAATAAAAGATATTTTAGTTACTAGATAAAGATTGTCGCTGTCGTCGCTGTCCGGAACATCTTTTGCTGGCGAGGATAGGGGAGCTAAATGTCAAAGGAGGAAAATCCATACGATTTGACAGGTATGTACCACACATGTTTCGGACAGCAGAACAAAGGGAACCGAAGCGACAATCTTTATTTAGTAACTAAAATATCTTTTAGAACAATGGGAAACTCAAAGATGTTGACTATTGTCAAACGTAGTGGGTAGGATTGGGGTTGCCAGATACCTGTATCAAAAGAAGTCGGCACCACCATTGCAAGAAACCTTATGATAAGTGTCAAGGACTCAAGGACAAGGTGTGGGCATTAAGTCATGGAGAGGAAATAAAAAAAAAACAAATATTGTAAGAACCTCTCGTTAATAATGTAGATTATTCTAAAAAAAATTGATAATGTCCGACTAAAAAAGAATGTTTGTGTGTCACATTTTCATCGAGTACAGTCTTCAACTATTTAAAAAATCGAAAACAAAATATGAAAAAATGCTGCATTTGTGAATCAGTTTACACGAAGTGGGCCAAAAATCGAGCCAATGTTAGACCAAAATAAAAAAACAGCACCTTTAAATTATTTGTTGGTCTCGTCAAGAACGCATATTTCTTTGGGAAGCTGACCATGAATAAGTTAAAAATGTTCTCGCGAACTTTCTCAAATGTTACCGCTTATGCTCTATGTCCATTAAGGTTGCCAGGCCTTGAAATATGTCTGTATTTATAATGATATTATGCAATATTAGGAAATTGACTGATGAAACAGATTTATACATCCAAATAAAAAATGAAAACAGTTTAATTTCTGAACGAGGACAATCGTAAAGAAAATATCGAAAAACATTATGGTAATTTTTTTTAAAGTTTTAGAGAAATTTTTAACTGTTTTCTTGAGCCGATGCGATACTTGAAAGAAATAATTTATCATTGTATTCATTTCATTCACATTTAAAAGCCATATTTTTATAGGCAGCACTGGCGATTTTTAAAATTATGAACAAAATAAAAGGACTGCAATAAAACTTTGGTCCGGTTTAGACAAACATCAGAGTAGTTCTTCAGCCCTTTTCACACAGAAATCTTATGACTTTTCATTTAAATTTATTAAACTGTTGGAGACATCAAACATATGACTTCTTAAGGGATAGCTGTCCTTGAATAAATAAATTTAATAATATTATTTATAATTAAAAAAATTAATCAAGACAGTAAAAAGAGACGAAATGTACGACGATATTTTTAGTCGTTTATTGCATTGGTTATTGGCAATAGTTTGACAATTTGAGAATTTTCTCGAATGGAAAATATGAAACCATGAAAACTCTAAAAAAATATAAGGAATGTAGACACTGTGACAATGTTCTAAAGAACTTCATGCAGAAGCTTTTGGGCAATACTTCGAATCTGGGTGCTGCGGATAGAGTCGCTTTTCTGCGCTCAAGCGAGCAGAGGGATATTTTGAAATCACTCCCATAAACAAAATTATTTTGCAGTTACTTGGCTGTCAAACATTTCCCGCTCTTTGAATTTCTCTTTCCACGCTGCATGAGGGCGCACAAATGCGCTAGACTCTACATGACTTTACGATTGTTTACATACATTCATGCTCCAATCAGCTGCTGAATCTCGTGAAATTTCGTAACGAGTGCTTTTTAGTTGCATTCCCACTAATTTTCAACTCGAAATATAATGTGAGAATATTTGTTACAAAGAATACAAAACTCAAACAAAGTTTATTTTTATTTTTTCCCAAAATAATAACAATACTTCTCAATATTAGATCAGAAACGAACATAACCACAATCTTCAATGTTTGGCTCCGGCACAATAGAAAATTTTGGCTTCAGTTTGACAACCAAATCGATTCTATCCGCACCACCCAGCTTCGAATGAATTTTAGAAAGGCGTTTCATAGAACAAACTTTGAGAAAAAAAGCATGAGTGAGACTACTTCTCCCGGAAAAAGTCTTGGGCAAACCTCTAAATAAATTATTTGAAGGAACACTATAAGAAATTCTGGAAGTAATTACTGAAGAATTAGTTACGTCATAAAAAAACAGACAGAATCACCGTCTTCCACCAGAGATCGAACAGACTGAACACTTCCCAAGTAACCATGAAGCTATATATGCTTGCAAATAATACAGCCATTAAAGTTGACTTAAAGTGGAAAAAGGCCCTTTTACGACCGAAATAAAGCTTCATTATCTTGAAATGTTGAAATAAAACATAAATAATGCATCGCTGCATTCGTGATGCTGAACTACTGTATCGTTGCTTGACAGTTGATGAATAAATGCTTCTTTATATCGTTAAAACTGATCTAATGCAAATAGCATTTATTATGCTGATCTGTGATTGATTACATGCAATAATTAATGCTTGGTGGTTACTTGGGTTTACACCTGGCATTAGACAACGGACAGGACATTCACACAACACCCAATGGACCAGTGAATGATTTTTCGCTTTACGAAACGTTTCCTCCTTGCCAGGGTGGGAATCGAACCCACACTCCACAGCATATGCGTTTAGACGATAGACGTCGCTAACCGGCCATGAAGCCCACAAAATGTAATATATGTAGAAGCTTCGAAGTATTTAGACTAGGGGCTAGGGAGGGTCCAAGTCTCCCCTCCCACCCGTCACTCCCTAAGATTTTGGTAGTGACATTTGTTTTAAAATAAAAGAGTTACCTCCCATATTCATCTAATCACAATGAAATAAATGCAAATTATTGGGCTTGTTACTCTTTATCGAGATTTTTTTCATCTAATAGCGAAAAACGACGTATTGGTGCATTTTTTTATTAGAGACACGATGAATTGGCAGCTAGAAAATACATGAAATAGATTTAATGAAATTAGTGTATTGTGAATCACAATTAAATTGAGAATCAATTTTTTCCATTATGACCTGATGTTAGTAAAGTATAGCAAGTTCTGGAAATATCAGTCACGAGCAACGATCCCGATGTATCTGATTAGTGAAGCAGTGACTGTTCGAGTGCACGATCTTTCTCCTTCAACATTTCATGCTACTGTACAAGGAGCACTACTTCCTCGGCGTTCCAAACGAAGTACAATATCGTCACATTCGGAAAAACTTTAGCTTGGAGACTCATCCAGCTTGGAGACTACAGTTGTTCGAGTATTGACTAGCAGCTCAAAAGAAAGAAAATAGATGGAGGTGGTATAGCCCTCCTAGTTACGCCGAGCAATAGAAGTGGTTAACGCACTGAGTTTTTATTTTTGGAACTTTGATAGACATTCTGAAGCATTAAAACCATCCTAATGACATTGTTGGAAATATATTATGCAGGAAGATCTGATGATCGATAGAGACCTCAACTGACCATCCTTTCTATTCCAGTGGCGATCATGGAGATGCAGAGTAGAGCTCGGTCCTTTGTAGCCATAAATGTTGACCTAATTGTACTCTCTTAATCTTAAGCCGACTCTGAAGGCATTGCTGTCACCGTTATTTTAGAGCGAGAATTGCTTTTTATTTAGTCCGAACAAAACTATTCAATCAATGAGTTGTGTGTTTTGTTGTTTCTCGAATAATCAGTACTGCAACTTAGAAGTGTACAGTCAACCAAGCCGTGATAAGCTGAGAAATTAAATAATTTCATTAGGGTGACACTGAGAGGCGGAGGCACTACAAACCGTGTTATTTTTCTTATCTTTTGTATCATTTTACTTTATCACCTTGTAATTTTGAAGTGGTGAATTTAGGTTTTCAGTTGTTCGATGTAGCTGTAAATGTATCAGCATGCGTATTACGAGTAAGCACGCGTCCAAACCCGTTATATATGTTGTAGGTAAAAAAAATGATTGATGGTGTTTTGATGATTGTTAACGCTTCCCGTATTACGTGAAGTTAAAGAAATATTCGAAAAGAACCCTTTGTAGATTTTGACTGAGGCTCATCTCATAATACAGAGTTTTGGTAATTATATCAGGTTTATTCTCTAGTAGAAGTTCAAATGATTTTCAAATGGAAATTCCTATCTATTTTAGTATTTCGAACGAACCACTCGGAATACAGTAGAAAGCGCTTCAGGAATTGTGCAGAAAGGCCTCCTGGGAAGCACGGAAAAACTTACAGAGAAACTCGGAAAATCTTGCTGGGAAGCTCGAAAGCCAGGAAAAACACCCCGGAAAGCTTTCATGGAAAATCATAAAATTTTCCAAGGAAGCTCAAAAAAGCTTTTAAAGAAGCTCGAAAAAGCTTCCAGGAAAGATCGGAAAAACTTGGAAAAGGCTCCAGGAGTGCTCAGAAATGCTTCCAGCTCGGAAAAGCTTAGAGGGTAGATCAGAGAAGCTTAGAAGAGCTTTCTGGGAAGCTCAGAAAAGCTTCCAGAAAACTGAAGAAGCTTCCTGGGAAGCCCAAAAAAGCTTTCAGGGAAGCTAAGAAAACCTTCCTGGAAAATTCGAGAACGCTTTCTGGGAGGCCCAGAATACTTACTGGGAGGATAGAAAAAGCTTCCAGGAAAGGTTGGAAAAACTTCTGGCAAGGTTGGAAAAGCTTCCAGGAGGCTTCCAAAGTACATCGGAAAAGCTGCCAGGAAAGCTTCAAAAGGTCAAAAAGCTTCCAGGGAAGCTAGGAAAAGCTTCTACAATACTCAGGAAAGCTTCTTCAAAACTTCCTGAAAAGTTCCGGAAGGCTTCTTGGGAATCTCGAAAAAGCTTTCAGAAAACATCGAAAATGCTATCAAGTAAGATCGAACACACTTTCTGGGAAGTTTGAAAAATCTTCCAAAAAGTTTTGGAAAGCTTCATGGGATGCACAGAAACCAACGTCCTTCAAGGTCGGAAAAGCTTCCACGCCCAACCGGTGATTGTAAGATTTTCTTACAGTTCTGTATAAGAACGTACCAAAATCTCTATAAGAACTGGGCATAAATTGCTAGAGTCTTATGCAAATAATGTATAAGACCTTACAATTTTGCAAGCCTTTTCAAAAATATTTGTATGAGAGCTTACATTTGTTGTATAAGAATCTTTTAATTTTGCATATGCCCAGTTCTTAAACAGATTTTAGTTGGTTCTCATACAAAACTGTATGGCGCAGGGAAGCTAAAAAGAGTACCCAGGGAAGGTCGTAAAAGCTTTCTAGGAAGATCAAAAATACAATCAGAGAAGCTCGGAAATGATTTCAGATAAGCTTCTTGGGAAGCTCCTTATAGCTTCCAGAGAAGCCCTGAAAAGCTTCCAGGGAAACTAGGAAAAGCCCTCAGGGATGGTAGAAAATGTTTTCAGGGAAGCTAGGAAAAGCTTCCTAGGAAAATAGGAGCAGCTGTCAAGGGAGGACATAAAAGCTTCCTAAAAAAATGGGAAAAATCTCAGGGGAGCTCGGGCAGCTTCAAGAGAAACTCGGAAAAGCTATCAGGGAAGCTCGGAAGAGTTTCAAAGGAAGCTTGGAATAGCCACAAGAGAAACTAGGAGAAGCTAATAGGAAATCTTGGAAAATATTCCAGGGAAGCTTGGAAAAGCTTCCAGAAAAGCCCGGAAAATGTTCAAAAGAAGCTCGGAAAAGTTTCCACTGAAGCTTGGAAAGGTTTGCAGTGAAGCTTCCAGAAAGGCTCAGAAACATTACAGAGTAAGAGGTGAGCCAGCCTATGGCTGAAAACCTCTCAAATAAAGACAATAAAAACATTACAGAGAAGCTCGGAACAGCTCGAAAAAGCTAACTGGGAAGCCCGAGAAAGCTTCCTGGGAAGCTCGGAAAAGGTTTCACGGAATCTCGGTAAGCTTGCAGAAAAACTTCCAGGAATCATCGAAGGAAGCACGGAAAAGCTTCTTGGCAAGCCCGAAAAAAGCTCCAGAGAAGCATGGAAAAGCTTTCAAGGAAACTTGGAAAAGTTTTCAAGAAAAAACGAAAAAGCTTCAAGGAAAGCTCGGAAATGCTTTTATGAAAGTCGGAAAAGCTTTTAGGGAAGCCTCGATAAGTGCCGCGAAGAGCCTCGATAAAAGCCCGGAAAAAAATTTGGAAAGCTCTAAAACGCTTCCAGAGCGGCCCGGAAAGGCTTCAAGGAAATCTTGGAAAAGTTTCAAAAGAAGCTCGTTAAAACTTCCAGGAAAGCTCGGAAAAGCTTCCTGTGAAGCTCGAAAAAGCTAACTGGGGAGCTCGTGAATGCTTCGTGGGAAGCTCGTAAAAGCTTCCACAGAATCTCGGCGAGTTTTCAGAAAAGCTTCCATGGAAGCTCAGAAAAGACTCATCGGCATCGATAAAAGCTCGGAAAACATTTTGGAAAGCTCTGGATAGCTTCCAGAAAAGGACGAAAAAGCTTTCAGGAAACGTCAGAACAGTTTATAAGGAAGGATGGAGAAGCTTTCTACAAAGTTCGGGAAAACTTCCTGAAGAGCTTGGTGACCGCAATAGCTTTCAAAGAAGTTTCTTGTGAAGCTCGAAAAATCTTCCAGAAAGGCTCAGAAACATTACAGAGAAGCTCGGAAAGGCTCGAAAAAGCTAACTGGGAAGCTCGTGAAAGCTTCCTGGGAAGCTTGGAAAAGATTCCACAGAATATCAATAAGCTTTCAGAAAAGCTTCCAAGGAAGCTCGGAAAATCATCGAGGAAAGCTCGAAAAAGCTTCCAGGTATGCCCGAAAAAGACATCAGGGAAGCATGGAAAAGGCTCCAGCAAAGTTCCAGAGAAGCTTTGAAAAGCTTTTAATAAAAAACCGGAAAATCTTCAAGGAGAAGCTTTTAGGGAAGCTCGAAAAAGAATGCTAGGAAGCTTGAAAAGGACTCCAGATGAACTCTTGAAAGTAAGGAAAATGTAGAAGTCATTCTATGAAGCTCGGAATAGGCTCCTGAGAAGCTCAACCAGGAAAGCTCGGAAAGCTTCTTGGGAAGCTTAGAATAGCTTTCAGTGAATCAAGGGAAATATTCCATGGACGTTCATGAAATCTGTATGGATTCCTGCAATTTTTTTGTGGAAATTGCAACGACATTTCCCGTGAAATATCAAACGTTTTTTTCCTGAGAATATTCACGAATTTCCTATGGAATTTTTAAAAAAATCTTGAGAAAAGTAATAAATTTCTTGTGGAAATTCGAATGAATTTCACTTAAAAATGTTAACGATTTTGGCATAAGTATTTCCAGTGAGAATTCCAACGAATTTCCCGAGGAAAGATTGACGAATTAAGGCTCCCTTAGACCTAAGCGATTTCATAGCAGGGACGGCGACAGCTAGTCCTCGCTATTCTATCGTTCGATTGCTGCTGGCAATGTTCCGCTTAGAGTAGATGTCCACGTAGCGGTTTTTTAGCTGCGTGAACGCCGCGTCGACGCAAGGTACCCAGCATCAAATAAAGTAATGCACACTTATTCAAACCTCTACCCGAAGAAATTCGAACGAAGTTGTCAGGGAAGTTTGTATGAATTTCTCGTGAAAATTCGTGAGACTTTTTATTCTGTATACTTCTTATACTATTTATTTTATTCAAATTCTAACGACTCTGTCGCGGAAATTTGAATGATTTTTGTTGAAGGATTTCCTCAAGGACTATAATAGAGTTGGATTAGATATTATGGATATTGTATATTGCCGGCTATTGTATAGATGCGTGGCTACAAAGCAAGACCGTGTTCAAGATAACTGGGTTCGATGCCTGGTTGGGTAAGGCTATTGGAAATACGAATGCAAATATGGTAACATGAAATAGAAACATCGAGCAGCTCATTACTTACGTTTAGTGATCGTAATTTCAGTACAGCATCTGAACATTGATTTCACAGAGCTAATCAAAGTATTTTATCACATGGCCAATCAATTACTCTGAAAAATTGTATGCGCTCGTCGGCATCACAGTCCAGCATCGTTGGAAATAGTTTCAACTGAAAAATCAAAATTCAACAGCCAATCTTATAGTGTTGAATTTTCAATCAACAGTTTAGTTGGGCTGTTCTTCTTCTTCTTCTTCTTATTGGCATTACATCCCCACACTGGGACAGAGCCGCCTCACAACTTAGTGTTCATAAAGCACTTTACACAGTTATTAACTGCAAGGTTTCTAAGCCAAGTTACCATTTTTGCATTCGTATATCATGAGGCTAACACGATGATACTTTTATGCCCAGGGAAGTCGAGACAATTTGCAATCCGAAAATGGTCTAGACCAGCACCGGGAAATGAACCCAGCCACCCCCAGCATGGTCTTGCTTTGTAGCCGCGCGGCTAATGAGGGCCCCTACTGTATTCAAAATACGAGAATTCCTGGTATATCAAATAATTTCTGACCAACAACCAATGCCTGATTCTCAAATTCATTTCTTCAAACTTAACTGGGTTTCCTTTTCAATATTAAACAGATTGACCTGGATATTTGCGCCAAACCGGCCAAACCATTCTATTTCATTTCATTAAAGACATTCACTTCATGCCTGACCATCACCAGTTGGTCGTGTTATCGATTTCCTTCTTTCGTTCACCCGAAATGGCCCTAATCCCTGGCCTCGGATAGCGCAAACATCGATGACGCTGTTTCTGCCGTCTTCAAGGTAACTGGGCCAACCGCACTGCGAGGGAAAGCAATTCCATTCGGATTAGCCCTACTTGACGGCATTATCCCGCACCCTGCTGCCTTCTGCGAGTTATAGAACTGCGGAACGTAATCTTTTCGACCAACACCGACCAGTCAGTATGGTGGGGGTGCCCTCGTGTCACCAAGCTGGAGGCACACATTTTAAAGCCGGCGCGGGGCGGGTGGAATTTTGCGGTTTTGACAAACGGGTCATCGCATCGCAACAGCACCACCCGCCGCAACCGAAACATCAGACGAGGGGGTATCGCATTTCACGCACCAGAACGTGCCATTATCAGGTCGGGTCGCGATCCGATCGGTGCGCGCTGGTCAGTCATTATAACCGAAGGAACCTTTCCTCGTCACCAGTTCGGACTATAATTTACGACGGAACGTTGGGTGCGTTGTTATTGTTGTTATCTCCACGACACGAAACGGGCATACCAGCCATGTTTTCATGCTCGGAAAGCCCCTCGTACGTATACGCTTTGTTATTGTTATCGCGCCGGGGTCGGTCGGGTCGAAGTTGCGTGACGCTGGATGAAAGTTCCCGGCTTTTACAAAGTTTCTTTTATTATTCAAAAATTGTTCGAAATTGATTGTGTGCGGGGAAATTTGGTGTGCGGGCAGAGCCGCGAGAGCCAAATTCAAATTAGTCTCGACCAATATATCTTTGGATTCGACTGACGCTCGACAGCCGAGGCTTTCTCCGCGCTCGAGAACAGAGGAAAAGGCACACACCGCACAGTTTGAGGAGCGTATAAATTCTTATAAAAAATTAGCCCCCATGCACGGGCAACGTTGGGAGATTATCAGTTTCCTTTTCCCGTTTTCTACTAGTAGAACCCTAATCACCGTGCCACGTTGAGTAACCAGAGAAAAAAGAAGGAAACCATGTTAAACGACGCTCGGAACAACCCGGAGTGGTTTCGTGTTATTGAATTTTAATGACGTGAGGCAACCGATTAGAGATCTCCACGGGTCCCGGTTCCAGTCGGTGGGTTTATCTGGGCACGTCGAGAGTAAATTTGAATCTTTTATAGTTTGAGAAAGACTCGTAAATTTTGTTGGAATAACGAAAACAAAATGCCGTAGGCTCGAGTGATTGCGAGTGGAATCCAAAGAAACTAATCGAAGAATGGATTAAAGCAGTTAAATTTATTGAACAGGTTTTTTTTCTTCTGCGGTAAATGATCCCTCTTGACGAAAAATTTCATCATGTGGGATATTTAGGAGCTCAGCGACGCAACGCGACGGAATGGGATTGACAATCTCATGAGCTCAAGCATGGTATTATGCGGTGTCAGTTTTCATTCAGTACCCCCAGGAAGTCATCCTTTCGCCCACAGCTGTCCTTCAATTTGGCTGAGATGAAATCGATACTCTTCACTCGTACGAGCCGTGATTTGTGTGTGGGAAGACCTAGAATCTAGGATTGGGTAGCGCAAACACAGCAAGCGTTGAAGCGTCATTGTCGTAGCTGTTGTAATTTTGCTTGTTTTGAGGTTTCCCAGCTGTCAACAAGCGAATCCAGTGACAGCTGCGTTGATTGATGTGTGAAATGTTTCGACTATGTAAAGGAATTTGTACAAGTTCGGGACTTCCTTATGGTTTTGCTCTCACTCGAAGCGTTAATTGTCTTTCGGTAAGTATACGAAATTTGTTGGATACGTGCCAAGGGTAAGTACAAACAATGCAAAATGTGTGATTTGCACTTCTGTCAATCTGTCAACTGTCGATCTGTTAATCTGTTAATTAAAACAAGCAGATATCTTGGCTGACTGCTAAGATATGCGTGTCGCGACACCGTCTCCGTCTCACAAGCTCCACGTTAAAGCATCTCCGTGCCTGGAAGAGTCTGACAATCGGTAATAAAAATGTAAATAAACCACTCCCCTACTTGCGAAAATATCAAAACAACTCAGCCTACGACGATGTCAATTTAGTGCGGACGTGAAGAGATTCTCTCGAGCACTTCGCAAATCATAAACCTGTTCAAGGCGGGCAAAAACCTGAATCTAACCTGAAAAGAAGCTCGTTGACGAGCGTCTGGGATGGTAAAGAAACTGGTTTTTGATATGGAAACGAGAAGACCGCCTCGTGTATTACACAAAATTTATGCTTTTGCGTCGTGCAAAATATCACATCTACCTGCCAAACCGAGGTCAAAAATCGATAAATTTATGTGCGTCCGCCCGTCGTTCCTTCGGGGGACGGAATTCGTGATTTATAGTTTCCTTCTCAATCACTCTGGCTCCGGGAGGTTAACGACCCACTCCTAAACGAACGACGACAAGACAAATCCCAAAAACAAACAAAACAGTAGCAATGACCCCGAGGACCCGAAAACAGAACAAATAACGCAATGAGCAAATTGCAAGAGTGGGACCTCCTGCCGGGGGTCGTCACTTGAAGCAGAAAAAGGAAACCACTCCGTTGTGCCTTTCTTTCCATTTTTTTTTTCCTTTTTCGCTACAGTCGTAAACTGTCATTGATACAATTGTTTACGTGTCGCCGGGTCTCGATGGCGGAGGATAATGCTGATTGTCGTCGTCGTACTCCGGCACACTTTAGGAGTCGCTGCAGCCACTGAACGAGTACAAAAGGAAAGATCGAAGGTCTCGTCCCGGTAAACGACGACACCGAGACCAAGCCGGATCCCTCCTGCTGTTCGATGCTCTTTATTAATAATCGATAATAAAAACATAAAGAAATTAAAATGTATTAATCGAATCGTTCCATTGTGTTGCGGTTGGCGAGTTTCCTTTTGCGGTCGGTTCCTTTTCTTCGTCGAAAAAGGCAATAATGGACGGCCGCAATTGTAAAGCAATTTGGCTGGAGCACGCTTGACAGTTGCATTGCACACTGCGCGTAACCGGCTGCGTACCGAGCTCGAGCGTCTGTAGCGGCAGTGTGACCGGGGCTGAACCCTTTCGAGTAGAAAATCGAACGTTCTCACCAACTAAGCGTACGTCGCAGCAGAGCAGCACTCGCGAGCAAAATATTTACATTTTGGAGAAGTGAGCCGAAGCACTTATTCGATATTTACATTTAATATACGTACGGCCAGCTCTCCGTCTTCAGGGCTCTAATCGTCGTCCCAAAAAGAAGAGATGAAACAATCCTCACGCGGCTGAGAACGCTGCGTAAACAAAACGCCAAAACGAGTGTAAATATTAAACGTGTAGGGTGCTGCCAGGGCCGAAGTAAGAGGATGAGGCAAGGGAGAAACAACTTCAAACAATCGTAAAAGCAAAAGTTTTTTGGTAAACTATTCCATTTTCGAAACGGTCAATGATCGTTTGCCGTCTTCCGAGCTGGTGGTGATGGCGGGGGAGACAGTTGTGTAATAACAATAAAAAAGTAGAATTAAACTGAAATATAATAATAATCAAAGAATTAAAATACAAACATGTGGTCGAGTCGTGAGGCAACGCGGTTTATAGGACAAACTGAGTACTGACAGTTTGCGGGGGAGCAGGGGTTGGCCCTATTCCATCTAATAGACAACCCATGTTTGGAAAGTTTGGCTGCTGCTGCTGCATGACGCGAGTAGGTGGCGGTTCGGTTCGTGCAACGAAAAACATATGCGTGAGAGTTTGAATAAACAATAAGTTTGTTGCCGAGAAATGAAAAAGTTTCTCCATCACCGAGCCGAGTTAAGAGTAGGAGCACGAGCTGCTGCAGTACCGGACCGGAGATATGGCAAAGTTTGTCTTTGTTCGTGCGTTGTGCTGCGGATCAAGCAAAGCGTTCCGTGCAGTCGTAAATTGTTTGTAAGATTTTATCGTCTTTGGGAGTGAAACGTAAATAAAGTTTTGTAAGCTTCGATCGAGTGTTTTTATTTTCGGGACGTACCTGTTCGACAATCCATGGCCAACATCAGATCTGAAATAGATGGAGAACAAAAGACGTTAGATAAGTTGAGTTTCAGAAAAAAAAATCAACAGATTTCCTTGACCTAGTCAAGACACGCATTCACCCCTCGTTACCCAACTGTCAAAATTCATGTATCATCCCCCGCATGACTCAACCGCACCAAGGGGGGTCGTCCATCAACCCGCGCAATGGCACTCATCCATCCTTTCGATAAACATCTACACGAACGCAAAACAACCTTTTCCTTTTAACCAACAGCAGCCAACAACAACAAAAAAAAACATTGCACCACCAACCGCACTGAAATTATGTCAGAATTTATTAAAGATTTTATTTTTATGATTTATTCAACTGAGCGTAAACGAAACGTTCAAGACCTAGCGGTTTGCTCTCTTGTCCACGATGACGGCCTACTGTACCTACTTCTCGGTCGTCTCATTGTAGCCGTAGCCTTTTCCTTGATGCAGCTTCATCTTGGCATCGGACCATATAGCAGTAGCATGGCCTACTGCTCCAACTGCCACGGCTGCTTTTATTATTTTTATTATTGATCCCGTTGCTCGCGAAAGAGTTTTTGTTGTTCTCTCGTTTTGCCTTCCTTTGCGAATTTGTTTCAATCTTCTTCCAACCCGTTGTTGTTGTTGTTGTTGTTGCCCCGGAGAACGCAGACACATGGACCCGCAGTAATGACCGTTTCGGTCTTTGACATTTTTCTGGCTACTTCATTTTGCTCGAAGCTTTATTTTCTTTTTCTTTTAATTCAGTTCCCTCGGTAGCTCCCAGGGTTGCGATAAGGATCCCCATTGGGACTCGAATCGAACCAGAAATGCAGTGGTCGTTGCGATAAATAGCGGCACGAAAGAATGGCAAAATTCGACTTGGAGATTTTTCCCGATTCGAAATAAATTTGGATGCATCGATAAAGTGTGGTTGAAATATTGGCGGGTTCATTTGGGAAATGGATGCCGTGGTACAGGTTCTCGGATGATTCGAGGTAATAAACCTTTCCAGTTGAAATTCACATCTCGTTTCATTGGTTCGATCGATTCTTTTGATGATATTCCTTGACAAACCCATTGAGGATTACGATGATAATCAGACGCAGCTTCGGAAAAGAATCCACTTGGGATTCTTTAGCGAATCTACTTAGGATTGCGAAAGTAAATCAGCTTGGGAATACAGTTGGGATTCCAAAAGGAATCCAGTTAGGATTCCGAAGGGAATCAAGTTGAGATTCCGAAAGGAATCCACTTCGTAAGGAATCCAGTTGGGAATCCGAAGGGAATCCAGTTGGGATTCGAAGGGAATCCACTTGGGATTCCGAAGGGAATCCACTTGGGATTCCGAAGGGAATCCACTTGGGATTCCGAAGGGAATCCACTTGGGATTCCGAAGGGAATCCACTTGGGATTCCGAAGGGATTACACTTGGGATTTCGAAGGGGATTGACTTGGGATTCCGAAGGGAATCCACTTGGGATTCCGAAGGGAATCCACTTGGGATTCCGAAGGGAATCCACTAGGGATTCCGAAGGGAATCCGCTTGGGATTCCGAAGGTAATCCGCTTGGGATTCCGAAGAAAATCCACTTAGGATTCCACTTACGAAGGGAATCCGCTTGGGATTCCGAAGGGAATCCGCTTGGGATTCCGAAGGGAATCCGCTTGGGATTCCGAAGGGAATCCGCTTGGGATTCCGAAGGGAATCCGCTTGGGATTCCGAAGGGAATCCGCTTGGGATTCCGAAGGGAATCCGCTTGGGATTCCGAAAGGAATCCGCTTGGGATTCCGAAGGGAATCCACTTGGGATTCCGAAGGGAATCCACTTGGGATTCCGAAGGGAATCCACTTGGGATTCCGAAGGGAATCCACTTGGGATTCCGAAGGGAATCCACTTGGGATTCCGAAGGGAATCCACTTGGGATTCCGAAGGGAATCCACTTGGGATTCCGAAGGGAATCCACTTGGGATTCCGAGGGGAATCCACTTGGGATTCCGAGGGGAATCCACTTGGGATTCCGAAGGGAATCCACTTGGGATTCCAAAGAGAATCCGCTTGGGATTCTGAAGGGAATCCGCTTGGGATTACGAAGGGAATCCGCTTGGGATTACGAAGGGAATCCGCTTGGGATTCCGGAGGGAATCCGCTTGGGATTCCGAAGGGAATCCGCTTGGGATTCCGAAGGGAATCCGCTTGGGATTCCGAAGGAAATCCGCTTGGGATTCCGAAGGAAATCCGCTTGGGATTCCGAAGGAAATCCGCTTGGGATTCCGAAGGAAATCCGCTTGGGATTACGAAGAGAATCCGCTTGGGATTCCGGAGGGAATCCGCTTGGGATTCTGGAGGGAATCCGCTTGGGATTCCGGAGGGAATCCGCTTGGGATTCGAAGGAATCGCTTGGGATTCGAAGGGAATCCGCTTGGGATTCGAAGGAATCCGATTGGGATTCCTTGGGATTCCGAAGGGAATCCACTTAGGATTCGAAGGAATCACTTGGGATTCGAAGGAATCCACTTGGGATTCCGAAGGGAATCCACTTGGGATTCCGAAGGGAATCCACTTGGGATTCCGAAGGGAATCCACTTGGGATTCCGCTTAGGATTCCAAAGGGAATCCGCTTGGGATTCCAAAGAGAATCCGCTTGGGATTCTGAAGGGAATCCGCTTGGGATTACGAAGGGAATCCGCTTGGGATTACGAAGGGAATCCGCTTGGGATTCCAAAGGGAATCCGCTTGGGATTCCGAAGGGAATCCGCTTGAGATTCCGAAGGGAATCCGCTTGGGATTCCGAAGGGAATCCGCTTGGGATTCCGAAGGGAATCCGCTTGGGATTCCGAAGGAAATCCGCTTGGGATTCCGAAGGGAATCCACTTGGGATTCCGAAGCGAATCCACTTGGGATTCCGAAGGGAATCTAGTTGGGATTCCGAAGGGAATCTAGTTGGGATTCCGAAGGGAATGTACTTGGGATCCCAAAGGGAATTCACTTGGGGTTCTTGGGGGAACATTTTTGGGATGCCGAAGGTAATCTATTTGGGATGCCGTAGGGAATCCACTTGGGATTTCGAAGGGATTCAGATAAGAAATCCTGACGAAGATTCCGAACGGATTTGACGAAGATTGCGGACGATTTCCAACGAGTATTCAATGCAAATTCTCAAGAGGTTTCAAAGAATCTTCTTGATGGATTCCAACGAAGAAAATTAAAATGAGGATTATGAAAAGAATTCAACGAGGATTTCGAAAAAAAAATCCAACGCGGTTTTCGGAGTAAGTCGATCGAAGATTCCGAAGGAAATGCAATGAGGAAATCAAAGGAAATCTAACGAAGATTCCAAAGCTAATATAACTAAGATTGCGGAAAGAATCCAATCAGAATCGCATTTGGGATTCAAGAAGTACTCGTGTTGAATGTTATCCTATTGAAAATTTCTTAATCTGGGTTTGCGATACTTAAGCGCGATGAAAAAAATCATCATCAATTCCAAATGGAAGATCTTGATAAAAAATCATCCCCGCTGTTGAAAGCCATCTTTCAATTGCCGCAGCTCGGCGAAACAATGCAATGGATCAACACCTTCTCTCTCATACGGCTCAACCCGTCCTATAATGCATCACTCTTCAGCGGACTCGCCACATGTTCGGCCATAAACCATAAATCAATTTCCATTCACACCACCTTCGTCGTATAGGAAAACTTGGCCTCTTACTGTTCCCTCGTAGGAGATTGAGCCATCAACAGTTCTGCAAAGTAATGTATTTGAATCAACTAAAAATATGCACGACGAGGGCTGCGACTGAGAAAATTTTAAGTCTGTGCACTCCGGATTAATCAACGAAAGTTTATGCAATTAGGGCACTCATCGAATTGTGATTCAGGATGTTCTGGAGATATTCTACATGTATTTTTCTACCTACTTATGAAATTGCTAGAACGTGAATATCGTTCATGAATATCTTAATCTTGTCGTTTGCCAATATCTTTATGATTGAATTTTGACAATTTTAGTCATGATCTTACTTTTGTGCACTCTTGAAACAATAATCCGCAGCACAGCACACTCGTGAAGGTCCATGTTTAGATGTCAAGAAATAACATCCGAAGTTCAAGAGTCAGGGTTGCATGACAGTGCGCATATACTTGGTATGCCAAACAAGCGAGGTAGAGGGGGTAATGAGTGGACTTCACATTTGAATCACCCCCAAAGTGCAACCTCCACAGCAACACAATTTGCGCAATGATCTGCAATGATTGGTTCCGCCATATATCGGGCTGCACCGCGCAGATCACACCGAAACCGTGCGCTAAACCGACAGCGCGAAAACAATCCGTAAAATATTGCTACTGGTTTCTTCTCTTTACAACAACCATCGTCGTCGTCGTCAGCAGCATCAACTGCGTGGTCGACGTGAGCAGTGCCGAGCGGCAAAAGACGAAAGGCATTTCCATGGACTGGTAACGGAGGCCTGCCTGTGGCCAAAAAGTCGTGTCGTTACTTGGCGGATTGCGATGAAAACGTTTTCAAATTCATCATCATATTTTGCGCCGCGTGCACGACCGCATCAGAGGCCACTGAACTGCAGGGACGAACACTGGTTTGCTCGCAGTGCGCGTGATGCGCTCCAGTGTTTCCGGAGCTGAACCACGTTTTTTTCACGGCGGACGCAGAAGGCCGCGTCTATCGTCGGTCGTCGTACACGTAAGGTGGTGTGCGCATCAAATTTCTGTCTTGCTGGCACAAAACTAAATATCGGTCGAACCGGGAGCATTCCTGCACGCCAATGGCCCCATAATTGCAGGGTTGCAGTGGCCTTTCTGTGCCAGTTGACAACTGCGCTTCGTTTCGGTTAATAAAAATGATAATTTTAGGTTGGTCCGAGCTGGCCGGCGCAGATGGCTGCCAAAGCGGACGTCACCGCGGCAATAACAGCAGCAACGGGTAACTAGATCGTGATGGATTGCTCACACGGCCGATTGGGACGCGCTTCAGCTACAATGTGATGAGTTTCTGGCCAAATGCCATTTGAAAATAAAGTACAGTGGTTGAGCTCGGTCGTTACGGTGACGTGTCAGTTGTTCAAGGAGAAGATATTGGACTATACGGTTATTAAAGGGACCTCCAGCCCCGAATCGAATGTCAATGTCTAAAATGCAACCGCAGGGTCGGGCCCACCAGCTGTGCTCAGTTCCTAATTTGTTTACTCTCGTGTTCGACTTTCGATTGTTTCTGAATCTGGCAGAGAGAACGACATAGGGCAGACGACGCAGCAGTAGCAGAGGAGACCCCCAGCTGCACTTTGATTTACGATCCGTGAGTCATCGTCGTTGTTTTGTTTCATTCGATGCATGCCGCCAGAGGGTGAGACAACTGATGAACAGCCGAAGATGCCAAGAAATTTGGTTAAACGGGGTAACAAATGATAATTGAGTTATTTTCCGATTCCTTTCCAGACGACGCGTGGGAGCGAAAACAATGGGACTGAAACTTGTTCCTGATTCGGGCGACGAGCGGGAAGCTATCACAAATTAATTAAGACTAATTCATTGTGTCTTTGCTCAACTGAGACCCAATGAAACGGAATGCAAATCAATCAACCCGGGTTTCTTCATTTAGAAAGTGATTTATCTTCGTTTGCTGCAGCGACATTCGCCGAAGATAAGAATTGTCATCACTCCACGTTGAAAGAAACCGGTTATACATTGGCGGACCCCTCACCGGCAGGCCTCTTTGACATTTCACAATTTTTCGGCGTACGGGACAGGATCTGCCATGTTAAAAGTCATGCTCGCCGTTTTTTGAACGGGTGCCAACTCATTCGTCGTAAATGCGTACTATTCGGGGCGAAGCAGATGCAGAAAACAGTGCGTGAGGCTTGGCGCTCGATATTTTTAGAGAGCCGTGTGATGAATGAAAAACAAAATGAAACTAATGAGCTACTCCCGTCGTCAGCACGTTGCCATGCAGTCGTGCCCCTCTAATGGACATCAGCTTCTTGTTTTTCACACACTCTGCCGTTATTGAAAAATAATTAAAAAATCCATTAATTAACATTTACCCGTTCGATTACAAACAAGCTTTTGATTATTTCCCAGATTCATTGGACCGCCCTTCGTACGTATCTGCTAATGCATTGTTTGGCCCTCCGCAAGATGATCGATTTTCGTAACTCCGCCCGCTTCCACGGTCGCAATGTTTCGAGGTTTTATTGCTGAAATAACAACAACCGTCGACTACGCGATCATCATCATCATCATGATGAAATTCCAAAACAAAAAACCTCAACAGCGCTGAGGCAACGCGGAAGGGAAGCAGCGGCGACACGTGAAGAACAGACTCCAATCTTGGAGCAATCAACTCTCCGGCAAGAACCGCGAAGGGCACGAACTGGCTCCACTTGCTTTGGCTACGGCGCGACTCCGGGCAGCAAGATTTTTAGGAGCTTTCAAAATATTTGCTTTTTCGTCGGGAACCATCTCGGCGAGTCGGAGAAAAATTAACTCCATCCCGAAAACTACCTCATAAATTCATAAGATTCGTGCAACACGATTTTCCCTTCTGGTTTGGGTACGTGTTGGTTGGCCGTTCACTTGCGCTGAGCTCCGATGCGAGGGGCTGAACCCGACCGATCCCGTCCGTCCCGAGCACGATGAGGCGGATGAAATTAAATCGATTTTGAACTTGGATCCTACCGGATCGGTTTGGAGCGGCGCGGAGCGACCCCTCGAGGGAACCAGTTTTTGTCTTGGGTGAAATTAATTTTCGGTTCGTAAATGAGGAAAGACAATGCCGAGGCTGCTGTGTGCTGCGGCGGTGGCTGTTGGACCCCTTCAGCGACATTGCGTCCCACAAACACCAAACTGCCTTCTCCAGAGCGGGGAGTTTATGCAGATCGGCGCAGTTTATGGAACCGGTCGCAAGCAGTCCGATTTGAATAAATTAATTGGAGATTCGGCCGAGCTGATTAGTGAGTTTCGGGTTTCCGTAGGTAGAGTTGGCGTAGTGGGGGCACGGTGCATTGTGGGACCCCTTACTGGTGACGTTCAGCGTGGATTACACCCGGGTTTGAACCCGGTTTGGTCAATTCGAAGTCACTTCACTCGAATGTGTATTGGCCGCTCAAACATTGTCAATCGATGAAATGGAAGTGCAACTGGGCTTGCGACGTTAGGCATAATGGACGTTAGGCATAAGGACGGTAAGCAAAGCACGTTACGCATAATGGACGTTAGGCATAACTCTGCCTTCTTTAAGTCATGGGCTGTTCTTTGGAGCATTGTATGCCTAACGTCCTAATCTAATGAGGATAACGAAAAGATTCCACTGAGGATTCCGAAGGGAATCCAGCAAGGATTCCGAAGGGAATCCAGCAAGGATTCCGAAGGGAATCCAGCAAGGATTCCGAAGGGAATCCAGCAAGGATTCCGAAGGGAATCCAGCAAGGATTCCGAAGGGAATCCAGCAAGGATTCCGAAGGGAATCCAGCAAGGATTCCGAAGGGAATCCAGCAAGGATTCCAAACGGAATCCAGTAAGGATTCCAAACGGAATCCAGTAAGGATTCCAAACGGAATCCAGTAAGGATTCCAAACGGAATCCAGTAAGGATTCCAAACGGAATCCAGTAAGGATTCCAAACGGAATCCAGTAAGGATTCCAAACGGAATCAGTAAGGAATCCAGTAAGGATTCCAAACGAAATCCAGTAAAGATTCCAAACGGAATCCAGTGAGGATTCCAAACGGAATCCAGTAAGGATTCCAAACGATATCCAGTAAGGATTCCAAACGGAATCCAGTAAGGATTCCAAACGGAATCCAGTAAGGATTCCAAACTAATTCCAGTAAGGATTCCGAACGGAATCCAGTAAGGATTCCAAACGGAATCCAGTAAGGATTCCAAACGGAATCCAGTAAGGATTCCAAACAGAATCCAGTAAGGATTCCAAACAGAATCCAGTGAGGATTCCAAACGGAATCCAGTGAGGATTCCAAACGGAATCCAGTAAGGATTCCAAACGGAATCCAGTAAGGATTCCAAACGGAATCCAGTAAGGATTCCAAACGGAATCCAGTAAGGATTCCAAACGGAATCCAGTAAGGATTCCAAACGAAATCCAGTAAGGATTCCAAACGGAATCCAGTAAGGATTCCAAACGGAATCCAGTAAGGATTCCAAACGGAATCCACTAAAGATTCCGTAGGGAATCAACTAAGTATTTAGAAGGGGGACTAGCAAATGAATGCCATTAAATTAAAAAGACATTTCGACTTGTAACCAAAGTTTTTATCTAGTTGAATACATGCTCAAGATGAATTTCCAGACAGATTGTAAAATTACTAAAATATATTACTTTTTATTGATTATAAATTGCTGGGAGGGAAAATGCGCTCAAAATTGAAGAACACTCAACCATTATGAAGAGATTGGTGTGAAGAAAATGTAAACGCTATGCCTTATTCAGTTCACCAACGTTTTAGATGGGCTTAAAGCCAAAAGATTGTTATCGGAAACACCTCCTCGCCCTATCAGCCGAACCACTCGCTCGTCCAGTTAATAATAACGATGATTGCGGTGCAGCCGGGTCGTATCGTGTCCAGCGCCGATCATCACATAATTCAAATCATATGGAACCACACGCCGGGCCACACCTCGACAGCGCGTGAGCCGTGCGGCTGTTTCGGATGACGTGCCGATGACGTCATAACCAGTCATAAAGCCCCCGAGGGGGCCGAGACACCATAAGTGATTTGACGTTTATATTTAGGGAGAGACAGAGGCGGAGCACATGCGGAAGAGTTCGCGTAGCATGCAATTTATGGAAAAAGATGATTTCTCATAACATGCACGGCGGTCAGGCGGCTTCTGTTATCCGACTCCGACCAGTTCGGAGGGAGCGGAAATGTGGGATGCCGGACGGGAGGTTCTTCCATGCAACAGCGCCTGCCGCCACCTCCGAGCCGCCTGAAAGGAAAATCGATCAATTGAATTCAATTGAATTGAGAGATAAGCCGCCTCGCCGCGAAGCCGTTGTTGCCGTCAAAATAGAGTCTGCTGTTACTAAAGAAAAAGTTACGGCGCATGGTGGTGCGGCGAGACTCGGGGGGACGCAGAATGGCAGCATGAAAAGAAATAGTGTAGTAGTAACTCCGCGCGCGCCCCTTGGCGCTGACCTTTTCCGCACGTCTCCACCCAGTGTAGAAGTAGATTTTCGAGAACCGGGAGAAAACCCGAGAGCATGATTATGCATAATATCGACCGACCGTGCTGAAAGGAAACGAACGGAAAGAATTACCTCGCAATTGAAGCATACCACGTAATTTTCTGCCTGTAGACTCGGTTCGCGACTTGTGTCCCCGCTCGCCCGCTTTCCTCCGACGGCTTCACCAGTGCAGTTGGATAATAGAACCCGAACTCCCAAATAGATAGATGTGTGTAATACAGCCGGTCGAAAAAGTTGAGCGCGATTAAACTCGTTACGTAAATGGAAAGCCATCTACAGAGGAGGCTTTCGGCAGCGACGCGACGCGTCAACAACCTCGAAAAAAGAAAAATACAAAACGGTGTCGGTCGGCGGCGCGGCTGCTGTTTGAAAATCAGTCCTCCGAAAGCTGCGGAACGAAACTGACCTCGTTTCCGTAAACGTTGGTGGTGATGGGTCGACGGTGGAAACAAAGCAGGCCAGCGCACAAACATGCCGAAAGGCTTTGGCTCCAAAAAAGGAAAAATTCTGCCTCCTGTGCCTGTCATTATTTGGGCCCCGACAACAACGACGAAAACGAAGGGAAAATGTTTTTCTCGGCGCGCAATCAATGTCTGGAGGGGGTATTCCGATTAGATCGGTGGAAGGAAATTAGCGAAAATACCGACAGAGGGAGCAACCGAAATGTGCGGACACCCGCTTCCATCAGGCACATGCATGTCTTCGGGGGTGCGCGTTTGTGTTCATGTTTTGTTTTTTATCCTTGAACGGACGAAGGACCTGCGTCCGATTTCGGTCGGTCGTCGTGACTGGACGCCCGAAAATGGATTAGAGATAGCGATCAGGGGTGCACCCCTCGAATTTCCAGTTCGTGTGGATATTTGACTAGTCATGATCCCTGCAGCTAATGGCGATTCATTAGGAAGGATAACACACACTTACGAACGGAATTGTCTTAATTTTTCTCTGTCAGGGCACAGACAGGA
Source organism: Armigeres subalbatus (assembly GCF_024139115.2). Classification (NCBI taxonomy): domain Eukaryota; kingdom Metazoa; phylum Arthropoda; class Insecta; order Diptera; family Culicidae; genus Armigeres; species Armigeres subalbatus. Next base: position 72,967,682 of record NC_085140.1, read on the forward strand.
ATGATCGTTATCGGTGATCCCCTCGTCGTGGACGCCGAAGTAGGCGACGAATGCCGCCATATTTGGCCTACTGAGATAGCGTAGCGTAGACAACGGAGAGTCGGAGAATGGTCGGCTTCTCAGAACTGTCACCAGCTGTTGATCCGCAAGCTACTCCCTCATGCACAAACCGTCCGACAATCAGTCTGTAGCAACGTTTTAATGACCTCATTAACAACGGAGTAAGATCCGAGAACAAGTCGGCATGTTTTCCGAAGAAAAAAGAAAAAAAAACATGAACGGCTGCAGCTCATAAATATAAGGAATTCATCAACTGAACGAGAAACGGTGTGTGTTGTTTCCTCGGAAATTGACGGATGAGCAGTCAACGACTGGACGGGAGATGGAGCGAAAACGAATCATGAGTTGTTCGACAAGTGTGCGTGCAGATTTCCCAGAAATCGCAACGGTCTCATCGGATGGTGGGGATCATGAGTTTCGCTCCCCTTTAACGGACGGTCGGTGCATTCCCGAACGGAATGATTTCTGGGAACTCGTCGCGTACCGTGTGATGATTTCAAGATGTTTTTTTCATCGCAACTTTAATCGGGAAATGACCAATTTAAAGTGGCTTCGTGCATGCGTTCATCACTCGTTTCCAACTGTCGAACCATAATGCCACAGCTGTAAGGATTGAATCAATTAAGAAATTCCCACGCTTAAAATCGAGACACTCAACGACAGTGACTCGGTCCAGGTGTGCCAAATGCACCGGATCATCGTGGGAAAATCGTTCAATCCCGAAAATTTGAATAAATTAGGATCCATCAAAGCAAGCGGGAGCTCGGTCGCACGACCTGCTTCGATTTGAATAACAAACGCTTCTGCTGTCAGAGCAATAATAAGAGCACTCTCTTTTCTCTTTCCTTTGCTCAACGCGGCGCACAATACTCATGTGAAGCGTTTCTTTTGACAGATCGTGGCCGGTTCAAGGGGGTAAATATGTTAAGTGGATTCCTTCCAATCCAACCCAACAGCGACGACGACGACAAACGGAATGTGTGCTGAATCGTAAACATACAGGCACCGTATATTCCATGCTTAGTGTCGTCTGCCGACTCGATTTGAATATTTTCCACAGGGGTACATAACTTTCTCGACGGGCGATTCCAGCAGAACCCCAGAGAAATCCGGGAAAGGTGCTGCCGTCACATAAATAAAAACGAAAAAATCAAACAGATACAAAAAAAAATGAATGGCCTAAACAGAAAATCCAGCCGTAAACTTCGGCCATTGTGATGCTAATCGGTCGGGAAATTAGATGCATCTATTCCCGAACGGGGCCCGAATACGACTGCATCGAGCAACAAAAACTCTGCAGGAATTTTGACACGTTGCACCTTTCCGGATTGTAACTGTCACGGATTCCGGGCTGCGCCGTCACGGTTGAATAACCCACCGCCGCCGTAGCGTCCGCGGTGGCAACCTGAACCGCCGCGCTGCCGAGACAAGCCCTACCGAAGAGGTAATTTATGCATCCGATAATCGTGTCCAACTACGGCCCGAGCGGCATCGGTTCTTTTCATCCTCCCGCGCGCCGCCCGCCACACGGGATGGTTCAAAATAGGCAACCGAGAGAACTAGCCACGGTCTGGAACCGGCCCGAACTCTGACGGTTTGGTTGGGGCACATTTATTATATTGTTTCGATCATTAACATTTTGCGGGGGTTTCTCATATTTTATGCCGACGACGGGCCGTGGAAAGATTTCGTCCTGCTGATAAGATTGGACGCGACGAGCCACCAGCCGTCGTCGTCGTCGCCGCCGTTTGAATCTGGCATCCGGTTTGGTTATGAATGTCGAAACGACAGCGACGCGGTGACACAAAAATAGAACGCACTTGTCGTACCCCTCGTGCCGACGCGACGACGGTCGAACGAGGGACACTTCTGACAGACGGCTTTGTTTACAACTTGTCCAGAGCAATTGGTGAATTTGTTGGCGCAATTGAGTGCAGATCGCCGTTCAAGTGGAGCATAAAACTCGAAGAAAAAGCCGAAAACTGCCGCGGGACCGAAGGTAATAAATCCAATTATTCTCAGGAACGCGCTTCCATCTGACTGGGTACATATGTTTTCGGCGGTCGCGCAGCTATCATTATTCTGTTCGAGCGCAAAAACGCATATGAAGGAAATGAATTTTCGGCAATTGAAGTATCGGCGTATCTTGGACGACGGATCGGAAAGGGCATGTTAGGCAACAGCGTTCTGAAGCTCGCGTGAGTCGCTCCCTGCTACGGGCTCCTGTTGACTTTCGAATATTCGTACAAAAGGTGTGTTTCCCTTTCTGTGTCGTTCCGTTTGTTCTGGAATAAAAAAAACTAGTAAAAGGGGAATGCCTGTCTGTAACCGTAAGCCGTAGAGTCGATTTCGAAGGTTAACAGTAGATAAATCTAAATAATAGGTTGTTTGCTCCGATTCGGCGCATACAGCGAGAGCTTGTTGGCCTTTAGGGCTTCTCGCGAAGTGAGTCACTATGCAATGCATGCAGCGCGCGCGAAATACCGCTGCCGTTGTTTTGCTCGTGATCTCTGTTTCGCATTCACAATTCAATAAATAATAGCCGCCGAAGGAGCTCGCACGGTTAGCAACCGCTCCAAACCGTGCCGAAGCAAATCAGCCAACCAACATCTGCATGGTGTGCGTTTTTTTTCTCCACAGCAATTCGCTTCCTTCCGAAATCCCTTCAGGGGGTTCGGATCGGTTTCTCGTCTGCTGGTGGATCTATCGTTTTCTGCTTCTTGTGAGCCATTTTCATTGCTCCTCCGGCATTTCCACCTCGTGCTAATGATTGCATTACGGGAAATTTGAAGTGTTGAAAAATTATATTCCAAATTATCCTCGAAGCGATGAGATCCGGTGCAGCAACCGGACAGTAGTGCCGTCAAACTCGGCAACCTGTCAAACCTCGCTGCGTTCGAGAAGGTCGCAAGGTGAAGTTGCGACCAAATCCAACGGTAAACAAGGGGATAGGCGGCAAGAGAGAAACACCAAACCAAATAAACATCGAAGTCTCCTGTTTGTTTATTAATTTACGCCCATGGTCTCTCCCTGCGCTAGGTGTGTGTAAAATGCGCGCTGATGACGATAACAATACTCCGAACGATGACGGTAACAAGTGACAGCACGTCTCTTCCGTCCGGCCGTCCAGTCGTGCGTGCATTCCCGCGTTCGAGTGCCCCTCGACTAGTCGCGGGCACCCAGGGAAAAGAAAATATTTACTTTTAAAATTTCGAGTATGAGTGTCTCCCGTCACAACTCGCCTTGCCCATTCCACACGCCCGCATCGCATCGCACGTTGAACAGGTCTCATTGTCTGTTTACACTCGTCTTCACGCTGCACGACAACCACGGCCGACGCAGAGAATGCGCGCCTTTCTCCTAGAGAGCTTGCGTTTTTTCCTCGACTGTTTGCATTAGAAATATTCTCGTCGAAGCGTGAAACTTGCTTGCATTTGACAGGCCGCCCCCGCCGCCTTCACTCCGCACCATAAATTGTGCGCTAAATTGGCAGTTTCCAACACTTCGCGCCGTTCGGCCGCACAATCGAGCGAACAGTATCGGCATTCAAACCACGCGGGATCCTCTGGTTAGTCAGTCGTTTCAAATTAGCACTTCTTCGAAACTACGACGACGGCGACGACGGCTATCGCGGACCACTTGCTATGCGCGGCACAACGTTCAGCCCCCTGTCCCCGTTCGTGACTGTCAAAAGCGACGAAAATTGATTCTCCGACGATGCTTTTGCGTATATCCCGAGAATGACAAAATATGAATAATAAAAATATTTTCTTTCTATTGAACTGTCAACCGTGTTCTATGGTCCGCCCGCGGTGCGGCCACGTTTGTTTCGCGATGGACCTACGGCCCGGGCAGGAACGTAAATCATTAATTTTCAATGCGTTTCACGGGGTGACGGGATGGGCGCGTTGACCCCTTGCCGAACGTATCTTCGATTACGGAGGAAAACGAAGATTCAACACATGGCGAACGAATGCGTCTTTGGAGCGCGGCAAGGTGCGAAGGAATGTACGCGTTTTGGGCGCAGTAAAGCAGCTAATTTGCATACAACGGACACCATCAGCAGCTTTATTGCCGCATTAGGAGAAAGAGGAAACGGCGACGCACGGGCCAGCGAAGAAATATGCTTATCTAATTAATTTATCTAGGCATTTTTCATTTATTCACACTACTTTGGCATTCTTCGGAGCCCGAAAATGGAAAACAGTTTCTTTTTTTCGGGGGCTTTAAGTGTGGTCTTAAGTAGACAAATGAGAAATAGGAATCCGCTAATGAGATGGGATGAGGCTTTTGAAAAAGTTTGTCTTGTTTACGAGTTGGCGAATGTTGTATTGAGATGGCACGGAAGGGTGAGATCTTACCATTTAAAACGATGATTTATGATTAGGGGTCGAGTAGTGTCCTGAAAAAAGGAAAAAATAAAAATAAATTAGTTAAATTACTTGAATCGGTTGTGAACAGCGTAAGTTGTCTGAGGAGGTTCTTAACAATTATTAGATCACAATAACAATTTTTCCCACTATAATTATTTGTACCAACATCTACGGATTCCGTTTCTTACTTGAAATCCACTACAGTGTTCTGTTATCGGCTTGTTATTACTTGAAGGTATTCTTTGAATAGGGTATCGGTTAGTATTCCCTGGCATGCTTTTTCGCTTCGACACACCCAGAAAGGAACTTTTTTTAGGAAGCTCGGAGACTCGTATTATATATCCCCAATCGGCTCAGCTCGACAAACTGGGCAAACGTTTATATGTCCGTGAGTATGTGCGTGAAATACAAATATATCAGCAACTTTTCATACATCATTTTTCTCGCATACGCTTTTCAAAATATTGAATTGTAGACGTGTCTGACGTTGTTCTCATTCAGATACGTTTGAACAGTGCCGACTTGGTTGAAAATGGGAATTGGGATGCATTTTTTCGAATAAATTTCCGTTGGAAAGTCAAAAGAATTACCGTTGGCAAGTCGAAAGAACTTACGTTGGAAATTCTAATGAATTTTCGTTTGAATATTCGAATGAATTTCCGTTTGGAAATTCGAATGAATTTCCGTTTGGAAATTCGAATGAATTTCCGTTTGGAAATTTGAATGGATTTGCGTTTGGAAATTCGAATGAATTTCCGTTCAAAAATTCGAATGAAAAAAAAACTTCCGTTTGGAAATTCGAATGAATTTCCGTTGGATCTTCGAATGAATTTCCGTTGAATATTCTAATGAATTTCCGTTGAGAATTAGAATGAATTTCCGTTGGAAATTCGAATGAATTCACGTTGGAATGGAATTCGAATGAATTCGTTGGAAATTCGAATGCATTTCCTTTGAAATTGAATGAATTTCCTTTGAAAATTGGAATGAATTTCCTTTTCAAAATTCGAATGAATTTCCGTTTGATAATTCGAATGAATTTCTTTGAATTCGAATGAATTTCCTTTGAATTCGAATGAATTTCCTTTGAATTGAATGAATTTCCTTTGAAAATGCGAATAAATTTCTTTTGGAAATTCGAATGAATCTCCTTTTGAAATTGAATGAATTTCCTTTGAAATTGAATGAATTTCCTTTGGAAATTGAATGAATTTCCATTGAATTGGAATGAATTTCCATTGAAATTGAATGAATTTCCATTGAAATTCGAATGAATTTCATTGAATTGAATGAATTTCCATTGAATTGAATGAATTTCTTTGAATTCGAATGAATTTCCTTTGAATTCGAATGAATTTCCTTTTGAATTCGAATGAATTTCCTTTGAAATTGAATGAATTTCCTTTGAAATTGAATGAATTTCCTTTGGAAATTCGAATGAATTTCCTTTGAATTCGAATGAATTTCCTTTGAAATTGAATGAATTTCCTTTGGAAATTCGAATGAATTTCCTTTGAATTCGAATGAATTTCCTTTGAAATTGAATGAATTTCCTTTGAATTGAATGAATTTCCTTTGAATTGAATGAATTTCCTTTGGAAATTGAATGAATTTCCTGAAATTCGAATGAATTTCCTTTGAAATTGAATGAATTTCCTTTGAATTCGAATGAATTTCTTTGAAATTGAATGAATTTCCTTTGGAAATTGGAATGAATTTCCTTTGAAATTGAATGAATTTCCTTTGAAATTGAATGAATTTCCTTTGAAATTGAATGAATTTCCTTTGAATTGAATGAATTTCCTTTGGAAATTGAATGAATTTCCTTTGAAATTGAATGAATTTCCTTTGGAAATTCGAATGAATTTCCTTTGGAAATTGAATGAATTTCCTTTGAAATTGAATGAATTTCCTTTGGAAATTGAATGAATTTCTTTGGAAATCGAATGAATTTCCTTTGGAAATTCGAATGAATTTCCTTTGGAAATTCGAACGAATTTCCTTTGGAAATTCGAACGAATTTCCTTTGGAAATTCGAACGAATTTCCTTTGGAAATTCGAACGAATTTCCTTTGGAAATTCGAACGAATTTCCTTTGGAAATTCGAACGAATTTCCTTTGGAAATTCGAACGAATTTCCTTTGGAAATTCGAATGAATTTCCTTTGGAAATTCGAATGAATTTCCTTTGGAAATTCGAATGAATTTCCTTTGGAAATTCGAATGAATTTCCTTTGGAAATTCGAATAAATTTCCTTTGGAAATTCGAATAAATTTCCTTTGGAAATTCGAATAAATTTCCTTTGGAAATTCGAATGAATTTCCTTTGGAAATTCGAATGAATTTCCGATGGAAATTCGAATGAATTTCCGATGGAAATTCGAATGAATTTTCGATGGAAATTCGAATGAATTTCCGATGGAAATTCGAATGAATTTTCGATGGAAATTCGAATGAATTTCCGATGGAAATTCGAATGAATTTCCGATGGAAATTCGAATGAATTTCCGTTGGAAATTCGAATGAATTTCCGTTGGAAATTCGAATGAATTTCCGTTGGAAATTCGAATGAATTTCCGTTGGAAATTCGAATGAATTTCCGTTGGAAATTCGAATGAATTTCCGATGGATATTCGAATGAATTTCCGATGGAAATTAGAATGAATTTCCGATGGAAATTCGAATAAATTTCCGATGGAAATTCGAATGAATTTCCGATGAAAACTTGAATGAATCTCTGATGGAAATTCGAATGAATGCACATGTCATAAGACGAGTGAATTTCCGATGGAAATTCGAATGAATTTCCGATGGATATTCGAATGAAGTTCCGATGGATATTCGAATGAATTTCCGATGGAAATTAGAATGAATTTCCGATGGAAATTGAATAAATTTCCGATGGAAATTGAATGAATTTCCGATGGAAATTGAATGAATTTCCGATGGAAATTCGAATGAATTTCCGATGGAAATTGAATGAATTTCCGATGGAAATTGAATGAATTTCGATGGAAATTGAATGAATTTCCGATGGAAATTCGAATGAATTTCCGATGGAAATTGAATGAATTTCCGATGGAAATTCGAATGAATTTCCGATGGAAATTCGAATGAATTTCCGATGGAAATTCGAATGAAATTCCAATGGAAATTCGAATGAAAATCCAACGGGAATTCGAATGAATCTCCGATTGAAATTCGAATGAATTTCCGATGAGAAGTCGAATGAACTTCCGATGGAAATTCGAATGAACTTCCGATGGAAATTCGAATGAATTTCCTATGGAAATTCGAATGAATTTCCCATGGAAATTCGAATGAATTTCCCATGGAAATTCGAATGAATTTCCCATGGAAATTCGAATGAATTTCCCATGGAAATTCGAATGAATTTCCCATGGAAATTCGAATGAATTTCTCATGGAAATTCGAATGAATTTCCCATGGAAATTCGAATGAATTTCCCATGGAAATTCGAATGAATTGAAATGAAATGAATTTCCCATGGAAATTTTAATGAATTTCCCATGGAAATTTGAATGAATTTCCTTTGGAAATTCTAATGAATTCTTCAAGGAAATTCGAATGAATTTCCTCTGGAAATTCGAATAAATTTCCGATGGAAATTCGAATGAATTCCCGATGGAAATTCGAATGAATTTCCGATGGAAATTCGAATGAATTTCCGATGGAAATTTGAATGAATTTCCGATGGAAATTCGAATGAATTTCCGATGGAAATATGAATGAATTTCCGATGGAAATTCGAATTAATTTTCGATGGAAATTCGAATGAATTTCCGATGGAAATTCGAATGAATTTTCGATGGAAATTCGAATGAATCTCTGATGGAAATTCGAATGAATTTTCGATGGAAATTCGAATGAATTTCCGATGGAAATTCGAATGAATTTCCGATGAAAACTTGAATGAATCTCTGATGGAAATTCGAATGAATGCACATGTCATAAGACGAGTTTATACAATTCCATTTTTAAATTTCGACCTACTTATTTCGACCTTAACAGTAAGGTCGTCTTCAGTGTCTCGTACTTGACTCGACTTTAGTCAAGTCGAGTCAAGTACGAGACACTGAAGACGACTTTATTGTTAAGGTCGAAATACGTATCTGTAAAGGTACAATTAAGTGGTGGAATTAAATGGGATTGTATAAACTCGTCTTATGGTAAGTGAAGACATTCCACTAAAAAGCTGAACATAATTTTCTTAACAAATCGAATGAATTTCCGGTGGTAATTTGAATGAATTTCCGAAGGAAATTCGAATGAAAACCAAAAGCTCCTTCAAATGTCTGTTTTTAGCTTAATCAGCTCAGTCAAACTTTTCGTTAACACTAATTTTAGCACAAAGCCAAATGCGTCACTTTGCCAGATTATTTGTTTGGTCAAGCCGGCAAAGCTTTTTGTTATCGCCTCAACAAAACCTATCTCTGGATTCAACTGATCGAAGGTTAAATACCTATTTTGAGGTTCATCTTTACATCGACAGGTGCCTTACTGCAGTTGCAAGTCGCATTTGTATCGCCTCAAGATGCAATCGAGTTCGATTATTGTTCCGCGAAAATCAACCAACCCATGTTTCAAAGTCAGATTACTGCAGCGTAAAAAAAGAATGAAACTTTCCTACAAGAAGCGACTACCCATGGCAACAACATTAATCATCAATCCTCGTCGACTGGCCTGACGGCCTGTTTTCGGGTCTCGGTCGCGCGGTCGGGGTCGAAGGCCGGCTCGAGAGAGAGAGACAGCGAGTAATCGAAAACACTGTTCATGATGCCGCGCAAACGAACCATCCCAGACGAGAGCAGCGCCGAAACAAGTCATTAAATTATTTTCCTATTTAATTTCATTATCAAGGCATTGGGTACGGAAGCGGAAGGGGGAGCAGGAGTGTATAGATTTCAGGCTCACAGCAGCATCAGCGCGCAGCAGTCGAACGTGCAGTAGACAACGAGCCAACAAAGTCCGTCTTCGTCGTCGACGACGACGACGATTTCCCAGTCCGGCGGAGTCGTATTTATCGTATTTCGATTGTTATCAATAACAATATTTTGTGTGTAACATAATAATTTACTCCGGTTGGTGGAGTGGTTCGACAAGATTAGGTCGCCCCGCACCCATCTTCCGAGGACGGGCAATAAAGTCAGATGGAGGAACTAACTAGACCGAGTTAACTGATAAGTGTCTTGTCTATGTCTAGGCCAGGGCCGGACGACAACTTGGCGGAACTCGGAGCCGGAAAAATCGCAACACACGTAGGTAAATGCGATATAGTGGGGGCTTCTCTTTTGAGGAGAAGAGAGGTCGTGCTCGATCCGGCCCAGATGAAGGCATCTTCTTAGGAGTAGGCGAACGCGCGCTGTTCAGTATCAATGAAATTGATTGCAGTACACCAATAAATTGTAGCTCGTTCTTGGCCGGGGAGGCAGGGAACATGTGTTTTTGACTGCAGTATGTGAGGGTTAAGACACGGAATATTGGCCACGGATGCGGTTGCTGTCTATGATAGTGAGCTCAAAATACGACGATGGCGGCCTTCCGCCAGCAAACTCACAGTGGTCTATTATTATTTAATTTAATTTTAATTAAGATTAATTCGGAGAGTGCTGTATTGCCCCTTGGAGAAGCCGTAGAGTTGCCGGCTGCCTCGTCGATCAGCACTATCTTGTCTGTTTGCTGCCGGCTGGCTGGTGCGGGAGTGCGGTGTTTGTTTTACTGTTCCACTCGCTGGAAGCCATACCACGCTCGCCAGGGTCGCCACCACTAGCGCAGTAAACAGCAAGGGGAGCAGCGATTAATTCTCATCCCAAATCGAACATCTGCCAGTCGTTGCCCGGCTGGACCATTTCTATTAAAGAGCGATTTGTCAAAAATTGGCGTATTTTTCCACATTCGGAGTTCAAAAATCGAAACGCCTTCAGCAGACTGCGCGTCATATTTGAGCGTTGTTCCGTCGAGTTTGGAGCTGTCGGAGATTCTCGGCGGGAGGAATCCCATATCGGCATAACGAAGACCAAAAGCACAAAGAAGACCACCACTGCCGAGAGTGGCGGCGGCGAGACGGCCGCGAAGGGGAGGTTGCCTGTTCCCTCTTATTTAAAAGCCTGTGAAGCCCTCGAAGACTGCGGGAAGAAATTTAAGCCGTTTTCTACCGCAGCCAGCGTTTGCGTACCCCTTGCCCGGACCGGCGGCGAGGGGTTAGACACACAAAAAATAAATACTCCACAAGAATACGCGCCTTCGGTCGGAGTCGAGATACAGAGAAGCGGCAAGAGACCGGACCAAGTGGATTTTATTACATTTTTTCATCATCCACTTCTTGCTCGTCGTCTTCGTCTTCGCCGTTTCCTTCTGTGTTATTTCCAAAGCAATCTTTCTTCTCGTGTGGTTGGTGCTGTTCTTACTGCTCAAACAGAAACCAACTCACTCTTTCCCAAAAAACCAAGAAGAGGTTTTGAGGCTGAGGCTGAGTTCTTTTCGTTGATTCTTTTTTTTTTCTTCGGAGTTCACAACCCGATCAACGGACGACGATGACGGCGACCAACGCTTAGAGAAGTCCCGAAGCTGCCGAGGTCGTTCTCGCGTAGGGTTTCATGTTTAGAATGTGACTCGCCCCGCGCCTTCTTTCCGGCCAACAAACCCGACAGAAAACCGCAAATAAAAAAAGAGGATTGGTCGTATAAGGCAACGGCGATGACGACGGCGACACGAGTGTCCTTGAGATTGAAGTAAAGTGAAGTTCAACAAGTGTCGATGCCGTTCGACGGTATTCTCGCCCAGCAGCACCGTGTTTAACGCAACTTTTTTAACCTATTAATGGGTAATTATGAAAGCTGGCGTTAAGCCGCGCGGATCTCTTCAAAATTAGTAGAGCCCAAGTACAACCCAAAACAACTGTTGTTGTTGTTGATGTTGAAGCGATCGAACCGGTGAAATGAACGTTTCGGGCTCTCGGGTCTAGCTAGGCCCGACCGAGTGGCATAAATTAGCCAAGTGATGTCCCGAATTAACATATAAATTGTGGTGATGTTGAATCCATAATCGTTGTTTTCTTCGTACGGCGGACGACGGCACCAGCAACAGCCTCTGATTTGGACGTGCCCGAAGAGATTTTGCCTGTTGCCACTACGGTTGATTGTTTGGGCTTAAATTTATCGCTGAATTACCATAAAAATGGCCGCTACCAGCGCAGTGTGGGACTGTTGTTGGGCCGATTAGGGAGGAGAAGGGGTGGAAAGTTTCCCCATGGAACCGGTTGGTTCGATTCCGAGTGGGTTTAGTGGTTTTCCTAAGCCAGAACTAGCTGATCACATCGAGAAGAATCTAATTTTTAATTCAATGATAGGAGACTTTCCAACTGGGTGGGTGCAAGATCACTGAAAATGGTCACATCGGCGAGATCGGACGCGATCAGAGCAACATAACCATTTATTTCTTGATCAATATTGAGGTATCAGCAAATGTTATACAAACACGAGCAAACTAAGACTGCTAACGATATTCTCAAGAAGCCAACTAATAGAAAACAAAAACAAAAAACAATTCTAAGTACAGCCCAAAACAGTTTTTGATATGCTGAAATCGGAAGTGTTGATTCTTCCTCGATCGAATGGTCAATGAAATTCGAAGATCCATCAACAAACAACTAAGATATTCACGTCTAAAGTCTATCCTATTTTTGTGACGCTTTTCGATTTTTGCAATCGCAAAGTGTACTCCAGTGTAGACAACATAGACGTAGCCCTACGTCAAAAAACTTTAGACATCTGCGGGCATGCTGAGACCACTTCCGACAAACAAAGGTCACAAGCTAGGTCCAAGCTTGGCTAGATCAAAAAACTTTTGAACAAGTTAAGAACAAAGCACGGGAAAATAAATTCCTATTAAAAATGGAAAAGGTTATTCTCATCAGGCCATTTCAGGCAAAAATTCCTGAAACAAAACGCATTTTTACTAGGGAACAAAGTACAATGCGTCGGCGAATGCGTGGAGATGCGTTGTATATTGCAGGTTAGTCCCACTAGGGCGTTTTGCCTGATCTGGTTAAGTCTAGTTTTGTTACGGCCATCCCATCACGGTAAATATGTGTAAAAGAACAAAAGACGTTTGGCCTCTGGGTGGGGAAGCGTTGTGGGGCCTCTTACCATACACGTCGTTCCAATCACAACACGTCAACGCAACTTCAATGAACAAACGAAACAATTCGGTATAAAATCTTGGCAAGTAAAGAATTTCAATAAAAAATACAAAAAAGATATTTGTATACAATAATAGTAAAAAAAGGCATACCAAATTGTAAGAGTTTTACACAACACTCGTAAAAAGTCAAGAATTTCGTACAAGTTTAAATTTTGTACAAGTTTTATAAGATTTTTATATAGAATTGTATCAAAATCAGGCATTTTCGTTTTTGAGTGCAGAAATGTCATCTAATGATTATTCGAATACTGCAGATTAAGGTGGCTCAAAAACATCTTTTCAATTTTTTGATGGGCCGCTTTCTTACACAGAAAAAAATAATGAAAAGAAAACAGCGCGTAAAACTTGCCATGCGGAAATTTACGCTATTCGTCGCTGAAATGGCCCTCTTCCTAACAAGATTGCTTACAACTTGCATGCAATATAGACGATTCACGTCAAATATTGTATACATTTAGGCTATATCCGTCGTGGAATTACGCTAATAATGACGTTCCATTTATGTGCATGATTGATAGCATAAATTTCAGTGGATTTTTCTATCTGTGTATTCTATTCCATTTGATGCCTTGATGCTCAAAATTTCAACAGAATCAGTTAACGAGTGGACGGTATTAAATTCATTGGAAGTTCATATGGAAAAATGTGTGGAGAAATATCGTAGAACAGTGATTTGAAGATAGATGGCATGATGCGATGAAGAACTTTGCGATGTATTGATTTTCATAGGATTCTCTAGTTGTATTAGGCTTACCAGATTTTTTCTAAAAAGAGGACATTTGATTTTATGTAAATGTTCTCAACATTATATTATCCTATTTTTTACAATATTTGTCAGATTTTCTGAAAGAATTCTTCAACAGCGGTATATAATACCAAACTTTTTTCATGTCGAATGCTGATTAAAAACAAAACTAAACAAAATATCGATATATTTTTGTACAACGCAAGGACCATTCTTTGACCATAGGTACGCAATAATTAATCCTTCGGAAGCTCCTAAAAAATCCTAAAAAAGTATTTTTTTATTTGTCCTACAAAGCCACCTTTTCCAACCATTGGTACAGAAATCTAAGAGCTAGATCAGAGCCTATGAAGTGACTAGAAATTAGCTCTGGAAGGTCACCAAGTGTCCCTCCGAAGGATGTAAATAACATGGATAAAGACGTAAGCAGTGTTGTGCTTAATCATTATCAGACGATCATGATTGCAATTTTCATGTGAAAACTTCTCACGTGAAAACAGTAGGCGAGTTGTCAACGGCGACAACTTCTCAAATTTTGTACTCAAACGATAATAAACACAGAATTTTCATTTAATCATTAATCTTCACTAATAATAGCGAATTGTTAACAGTCCCGTTATATCTTCTATTTGGCGTTATAGCTTCATGCTAGTGAGGAAAAAGAGTTTAAAATGTAACGGTAAATGCTTCAAATCAAGATACGATTTTCAAACGATTCTTAATCGGTGGCGAGTTTTAATCACTTGATAATTTAAAAGTAAAATCGCGGGTGAGTTTGATCATTCTCGATTTTTCGAAAATTTGATTTTTCCCAACCCTGGACGTAAGTCTCTAGGACGAAAAAAATAGTCAAAGCATGGTGCTGTACTGGTTTTGCTTTTACAATGCTGCAGAGACCGATTTTTAGTCTAACTAATGTACAATTGCCAACTCGGAACCATTCAGACGACCAATTGGAGTAACGGCTAAAATTTACTTCGGAACTCCGCGGGTTGTCGTTTTATTTCATTTTTTAACTCATCAAAACGAAACAAAATAATTAAAATAATAAACTCTGTGATTTTTTTACGAAGTTCGTTCCGATTCACCTCAAGTTTCTAGCAATGTCTCGTCAATGCAACTGTGCAATCCATTGACTTGTAGGAAATGGTTTTCAGAGTGTCTAAAGAATCTTAAGCTGATAGATGCGTTCACTCTAAAGATTTGAAGATTATTTTGCGGCAGTCGTTTGTGAAACATAATAAATGTGTGATGTCCTTTCGTCAAAAGGAGGACACATTTGGCTCAAAGGAGGACGGGAGAACATTGTCTGAAAAAGGAGGACATGTCCTCCCAAAGGATACCTGAGTAAGGTAAGCCTAAGTTGTATGTCCTATGCAATATTATCAGTTTTTTTTTTTTGAAAAAATTGGTACCCGGTTTCGAACCATGGAAGTTGTGATTATGAGGCGTGTGTTCATGAAGGGCCCTCCTTAGACGCGCGGCTACAAAGCATGATCATGCTGAGGGTGGCTGGGTTCGATTCCCGGTGCCGGTCTAGGCAATTCTCGTATTGGAAATTGTCTTGACATCCCTAGGCATAAAAGTATCATCGTGTTTAGCCTCATAATATACGAATGCAAAAATGGTAACTTGGCTTAGAAACCTCGCAGTTATTAACTGTGGAAGCGCTTAATGAACACTGCGAGGCGGCTCTGTCCCAGTGTAGGGATGTAATACCAATAAGAAGAAGAAGAAGAAGAAAAAGAAGAAGTAGAATAATAAGTTCATAACACAAGACACCAAAGCTTCTGTCTCTATGACCCTCATAGACTCGGAAACTACTGAACTGATCGTCGTGAAAATTTATTTGCGGAGGTTTTTACTGCCGGGAAAGGTTCTGAAGATGGTTCGAGACCCTTCTCCCCTTCTCCCCTCCCATACAAATTAAACAAAAATTTCGTTATAACTTAAGCAAATGGAACCAAATCTGGCAATCTGGAACCAAATCTGGAGTTTCTGCAAGCCCCCTTCTGAAAAGGGTGGCTCCCATACAAATGATTTAAAAAGAATCGATCAAACCAATAGTATAAAATTTGATGGTTGGAGGCTTTTGAAGACAAGGAATTGTTTCTATGGTAACCGAGACCCCTCCCCTGAAGAATCGATTCATTATTTGTCTTCTAAATAAATTGTAAAATAAATTCAGAGAATAAATCATATTTAAGCGAACAAAGTCGTCGGGTCTGCTAGTATTGAATAAACAGTAAGATGTCATAGTTCAATGCTTATGGAAAGTCTGATCGTAAGCAAATCTTACAACCACAAGCAGTCTCCTCAGTGTAGAAGTGAACTGATTTTTTTTTTAATTCTTTATTAAAGGAAGTGAACTGAACACTTAAACAGAGAATCTGAGTTCGGTCAAATAATTCAACAAAAAGATCGTCAATTCACAAGTTTACAAGTGTTTCGGTACTTTTACTGGAGTTTACCGACCACTGTGAAATTATTTATTGATAATTTTGTAAATGCGCTGTAGAACAGGCTTTAGTTGATAAAGTAGCTGATGCATCTGTAAAATATGCAGCTCATTACCGAAATTCAGTAAATACAAAAAACAAGACAGCGTCGGTTTTGACGAAAGCCATATTGTTTGCCCAGCATCAGCAACCAGTTCGTTTTCAACAGAATTTCCCACGTGATGAAACGAATTGAAAACTATAGAGGAATTTCCGCAGAATTGCATTCCTGCGGTTATGCAATAACAAAATATCACCTGAAATTATTTAATTTTTGCCTTGTGTATGTATGCATGTGTGGGTGTACAAAAAAATGTGAGACACACATTTTTGTACTTAGCCTTATTCGATTTTCTTGGAACAGAATTATCTTGGAACACATTCCTTTCTAATTTTTTGCTATCTAAAATTGGCCTAATCTGCCATTGTGTTTCGGAGTTAATAATAAAACAATTCATTCTTCATGTTTTCCAAGGGTTTTTTTTTAAACTGATGCAATACATTAAAATGAATGTAAATTGGTGGAAATAACTGAATCTATTTCCCTAAAGTGCAATTCTGATCTTATGTGCTTTTTTCGTTACATTTTATAATACATGAGAAAGGTACCATCACCGCTAGGTGGATTATTCTGGTTTTATTTTTTAATTTTCAGTATTTTGGACCGACTAGCAAGTAGTAAAATGGCAAGACCAAGAAGCTGAAGTACGAGAAGGTATGTGATCGAAGAACGTGGAAGTATTTCGGAAAACTACTGTTATTGAGACATGATGAAGCATGAGACGAGAATGATCGTAGTGTGCCGCGCTTGAGACCGCATGTCATGTTTTTTCGCAACGCGTTCTCTCCCTGAATTTTAATTTTTTATGAGTTTCGCGACGAGTCATTGATTTTTTGGCCCGTGGTATAAAGTAGTGTCAATTGTGAAACTCCGCACCGTTTGTTTGGAATTACAATTGTTGCCAGCAGAACTCCGAGATTTGGACGGGAATTGGCTTCGCAATTTCTACTAGTTAACATGTCCACGTGGTCCTCTGGATTTGCTGTGACTTGGTGAAATTGTTTCGATTTGTTAGTTTGTACTTTAATATCATTTTAAAAACTATATATGTACGTGCCGGATTTATAAATCCGAAAGTTTGTTAATAGATCCTTCATCCAGTTGATAATGGTAGCATAAACAGGCGGGGCTTATTGTACGCAAAAGTGATCTCGTACTGGTCATGAAGTACCAGGGAGTCTGAAATGTGCTACTCGAGCTGAAGCTGAGGTAGCACCTTCTAACTTCTGGACTAAATCTGTCTGTAATATGTACTGTCAGCTTTTTCTAAAACATCACTACCAGCCAGTGAGGGATAGAATGAGCACACCCACATATGGTGAAGACGACATTTAGGAGCAGGTTCTTCGGAAAAATCAAGTCTGTCATAAATGTAAATATGGTAAAATTGTGAAACGATGTCAAAAAAAAAAATTCCTGTTGAGATTTTTTTCCTAATACCGATCGAAAAACTGAAAATTACAAATTTTCGGTAAATCTCCCAACAGATTTTTCGGTAAATGATACCGAAATGTCGGTAAATTTGACAGAAAGTGCTGTTTTAAATTGAAGATTCTTCGGTAATTTGTGATTAATCGAAACCATCCAGTTTTCCGCGAGTGGCAATGGCCGCCAACTTGCCTGCGGATCAGTCTCTGATTTGACGTTTGAGAAGGTCAACTGCACCCACCGCTCCGAGCATTCTGATCAAACTCACGGAAAACTGGATAAACTAACTTTCAACTGGTGAAAATTCGGAAAATGAATTACCAAAGGCGGTATTTTTTCTCAATTTGTATACTCTTTCGCAGAGTTATTCAGAGAAAGCTCGTGTTACATTCAAAAGACCATAGGAAAGCGATTTCCTAATATGTACCCCCATGGGGAGTGTCAGAACTCCGCTAAGTGAGCTTACCGTGTGCTCCGTCACCCAAAGTTACTTATGGTTTGCCGGTAACAACCATTGTGCTGGCTCACGACTATCGACTATCGTTTACGGTAGTCATCAACTAGGCGATTTTATTTTCGACGAGGAAGAACAAGATCGTTTTCATGCCAGTATCCAGATCAGCTTTCTGGCGATACTCGTGAAGACAGTGCTTTCGGCGAGTAGTCCGAGGTCTAGCTACCCCTTTGATAGCGAAATAAAATACCACCGTTGGAAAATTCTTTCTTGGGGTCTAGGCTATCCCATTTCGGGACAGCAAGAAATCTCTCAATTCCACTATAGTCACATTAGGTGCTGAATTTTTTGTTGGTCCGCTGGTGAAGACCCGATACTAGTAGTGATTAACGGGAACACTTCGCGAATAATTTTGTTGAAGGACATAACGGTTCATGGTCAGTTGTTTAGGATTGTTGTCCTAAGATAAATGCTCTAAATACTTCCCACGACCCATTGTTATCCACTTTCCGAACCATGTCACCTGGCGTGT
The DNA here is from genome assembly GCF_024139115.2 of Armigeres subalbatus. NCBI lineage: Eukaryota > Metazoa > Arthropoda > Insecta > Diptera > Culicidae > Armigeres > Armigeres subalbatus. The sequence continues at coordinate 72,986,055 of NC_085140.1, forward strand.
CTGTGTCCAAGTGTTCGGGATTCAACCTTCTTACGGGTAGCGGGTAGACCATCTGTCTCCCGGGGAGCTTGATTGTGACGAATTGCGCTGTAAACGACGTAGGATACAACATATGGCAAGTATTGAGATATGAAAGAAAAGGTCACGATTTTATTATTCAACTTGTTTAGAATCCAGAGATTGACTTAGATCCGTGTACTTATTTCTTCATGAAACTCGAACAATAACTGGCAAGAATTGTCTACAAGCATTTCAAGCTGAATAAGCTAGTTTCATTAGCTGTTGAAGACTATTTTTGGTTGAATAAACGCACTATCAGCTTCCAAGGTGCGGCAATATGCAAATCAAGAACAAGTACAACGTTCGGCTGTTTTTCCATAGGTCATCGATCCGCCGTAATTAAGAATCACGCTATCGGAGAACCGGCGGAGCTTTTCAAAGCCCGTTAGACACTTCTGGTCAAACGATGCCCTTTCCACGGAATCTGAACCGGAAGCCGAGAGTGAGGGCAAGCTTCTTGATCAAACTGCAAGAGAAATGGTACCACAAGCAATCCTGGCCCGAACGAGATGCTCATTAGGCGCATTTTCTAAACAACCTCAATGTGACATAGTGGAGCAATTTAATCAAGCTATGACAGTTATAGGAAACATGCTTAAGGCTCTATCAACACAAATCAGTGGGATAAATAAAGGTATGAAGAGATCTTCTCCACCCGCAAAGCTTCCAATAGCATTAATCCGTTCGTAGAGTACCAGGAAGCTCCACAAGTAATTGCTGCTGCTGCTGCGAGTAAATTGGCCCGATTTTTAAGGAGGTACTATGATAGTGTCAAAAACCATTCATAAACAAATAAAATAAGAAGTAAACTATCAGGGTTTCTGTTGGAATGATTTACTGACTCAGATTCAACAGTTGTTGGCCATATCCGAATATACGTCAACTGATGATTTGTTTGATTCATATATTTTTCGATGGCAAGGCATTGAGCTGGTATACAGCGTACTGGAATCCAAACTTACTTCTAGCTCATGGCTCAAACATGAGTTTCGACACTATGACGCCGAAAGTCTACCGAACGCGGTAACAAAAAAGCGATTCGTTCCAGCAACTTCATTTGCAGGTCAAAAACCCCTTTCAAGCCATGAAACAGGGGCTCACAGATATAGTCGAGTTCTTAAAAATAAAATATGTGGTACGATTGCCGAAATGCCTTAGTTGGTATGTTCTTAGCCCTCTCGAAGGTATTTGGAAGCAACAAACGACAAGGCCAGGACTTTTTACTCTGGTGTTTAATTGTGGAGCAGAACAAGATCTTGCTGATTGTCCCATACCACGCAGAGTGCTCTGCGAAGCTTGTGTCTTCAAAGGCTTCACCAGGAAGAACCGCCCATATTGTTAAAAATCAGTTGAGAAACTCCTATAGCAGCAGGAACTTACCAATGCTAGAATAAAGACGAATATTTCAACTGGCTTACTGCGCTAAGAAACTTCTGTAAAATTGGTTCAAACAGGCTATGTACACGCAAAAAAAACGTTCCCGAATTTGAAAACCAGCAAAAATACACCGTGATTTAATTCATGGATTCGGGAACACCAGTCACGTTTTCCAGAACGTTCCAGAAAACGTGACTGTATTCCCGAATCCGTGACTGTTGTTCCCGAAAAAATACACCGTGAACTCGTTAGTTCACGAATTCATGAACACTTTTTTTGCGTGTAGAAGAGGGAACGTTTTCTCCTCAAATTAATAAAATCACTCTGCACAATTTTCACGAAACCCGACTCCATGTCAAGATCAATATAACCGATGATGAGGTCACTGGACTGTGGAAGCGTATATCATAGATCAACTCATAGATCTGCTTCAATGCCAATCCCCAAAACACCAAGTTACCAAGCTCAACTGAATGAACCGGTATTGAAAATTGCTCAAGGGGAATTGTTCGACATAATCCAACTTTGCGAATACACAATTGCAATGATGAGAATGGTATTGTGATGGTATGTTTAGGATTTCTTGGTCACATCGGCCAAAATCCGGATATTTTCTAGATTGAGTCAACACAGGTCATGTGATTACTCGAACTTCAAACGTTACTAAAAATGTTTTAATTGAAACAAAAACATAACTCGATGTGGAAAGCTATGAAACAATGCATTGTTTTGTAAAATCATGAAGTTTAAACACAACTAAACAAAAACAGTAAATCAGGAAAATGTGTCTTTTGGGAAAAGGAGTCATCTAATCTTTTGCCTTACTTAGGATGTGAACCATTCCACTGATTCGTTTAACTTTTAGTTAAAATTTGACACTCCGATGGTTATTTTCCCATCGTGGTTAAAATTTTACTCCGAAGCCGACCCATTTGAGTTTTGACAGATTGATAGTTATTCGGAACGAAATGGATTTGGCGCCAATTTTCTCGCGAACAAAGTTTAACTATCGAACTGTCAAATCTAACCATGCTCCGGAGCAGGGTTATTTTTAACCACGGCGAAATAACCATCGAACTGTCGAATTTTAACTAAAAGTTAAATGAATCGGTGGAATGGTTCACAGCCTTAGTTCAAAGCAAAAAAACATTATATAATAAGTTTAACACAATTTAACACTGAGTATGATGCAAGAACCATTTACAATGTAATGTACCCGTCACGGTTAAACGACGACTAGCAAACTGTTTCGGAATCATCTTTCTGTTTTGAAGGCTCAACATTCTTACAAAAAAAAACATTCCTGGTTGCGTCTCTTGAAGAGATGAAAAAAATAAGTTACATGTTTACTGCCATCCACTATCATGGGACATAGTTAAGCGTTTAATCCAACTTCTCCTAGGAAAATAAAATGATTACTCACCCTTTCAGGAAAGCGTAAGATTCTTAGAACAAATTTCTGGAAAACTTTTTCAGACCTACTTTAAATTCGCTTTTTTAATAATAGAGCTATCAGATAGAGGACAAAATAGGGGTACTGAAATAAACTGTTGTAGCGATCCTAGAAGAAGGTCCATAGTTCATTAGCAGTTCCGATTGATGATCCATGCATTTTATAAATTCTCTGCTGGAAGTGATGGATTAATTCACAAAGGTAAAAACCTTAAAGAAATAAGTACAAGCGTTTTATTGAGTCTAATAGTGACTTCAGAATCATTTACTGTTCTACACAGTTCTGAGAAGCAAAGATAATGCATTTTCAAGATACAATTTTTAAAAGTTCCTGTAAGATTTAGAAGTTATGAAAAAAAATTCTCAGATTTTAGATCCACTTTTATAGTTCTTAAAGACTGGTGGATCAGTCGATGTAATTTGAGAAGAATTTAATGGAGGAGAACGTTTATTTATAGACAAAATTTTTCAAAGAGCTTATATCGGGACTTTGAAATGTTGGTGTTATAATATTTTAACCAAACATTGGAAAGCAAATTCCTGCTAAATCAACCTTTCCCTGAGACAACTACGATTTGAATTCGACAAAACAAAACAAAACAAGATTTCCGCTATCAGATAGGAGAGTTTTCCCATGGGAAAACTGTCAAAATGCACGCAAACGTATCAATTGTGTTTGGCCCATTAGTTTTGCAGAAAAATGCTTGCATTCAGCGGAATTGATAGAAGAATGTTTGTTTACAAAATAACGTCCGCCCGAATAGCAAAAAAGTTTCGATAAGCCTTCAAATATTTTATGCGGAATATCAAAAATTTGTCTGACTTTCGTCTGATTTTGAGCCAACATCAGATCGATCTTTCAGCCACACGGAAGTGTTTTATTTTGGATTTTTTTTTAATTTATGGGATGATAACGGCCTGGGAGGGAGCTCTTGATACTACACTTCAAATTAAGTATATACTGTCGTCATGCAACAAGTGAATTTTCAACAAGAAAAAAACAATCAACATAGGCGCCACATGAAATGACTAAATTCTGTTTTGCGTGTTATTGTTGTTATATTGCTTTCAAAAATTTTCTTGCCTAGAGTTTGGGTTCATTCACAAATTACATAACGCTAAAATAGACAATTTTCAACCCCCACCCACCCCCTCGTAACGTGTTTTGTATGGAAGGGTTCTAAAATTTGTATCGGCCGTAACGCTCGGACAGACTCCCTCCCACCCCCTAAAGCGTTATGTAATTTGGGAATGGGCCCTTTCGTTTTCGGCTCACACTTACAGCTTGATTTCGGCTTGGCTTGACACACACATTTTTCGTATCTGTTTCTCCCTCCCAGATAACGGCTAGTGTCCTTTCATTCCATAAAAAAACAGGTTAAGCCAGTGGAGAAATATCAGCTTCCACACTGATACTTTTTCCTTCATCTTCATATGGGAGTTTGACAGAATGAAGTCGTTAGATTTATATCGTCACAAAAATTGCCATCCACTCGTTTTCAAATCTTCATCATTTATCATAGGGGCCCTCCTTAGCTGTGCGGTAAGATGCGCGGCTACAAAGCAAGACTATGGTGGCTGGATTTTCTCGACTCCCCAGGGCATAAATGTATTGTTGATTTGCTTTCAAATCTACTTCTATATAAAAAAAGCTTTATGCCTGCCGTATCCTAACGGAACATTCTGAGCTTTCGCCTCTAATTCTGTTATAAACATGTACGTCTGTGTTTGGATTATTATGTTAGCATTTCCGTATTGCGTCTTTTTTCGACATTCCGGTGTGTATTTCACGTTTGTGTGTGTGCTCTGTCCGTCGAAATGTGATATGTTGACGATTTTGTGTCTGGTATAAAAAGTTTAATTTTTATTACAGTTCTTAATAACAATGATAAAACATGATCTGTAGCAAATGCTGGAGGCACTCCATTGAAATTATTAAAACTCGTTTCTAAACAAATTGTTGACTAAATCTTAGAGGTAATTTTCTTTAAAAACCCGAAGAAGTATTTCAGATCAACTTCCGGCCCACCTCAGAGATCTTAGTTTAGGAACTTTGTTAGTTTACGAAGCTATTTGAAGAAAACTTCTGTAAACATTTTCGACAGAATTTCTGTATAAATATTCAGAAAAGGTTGGAGCATTAAAATTTATTCTGAGTTGATGACCTGGAAGATCTTCTTCTTCTTCTGTGGCTCTACATTCCAACTGGAACTTGGCCTGCTTTTCAACTTGGTGTTCTATTGGCATTTCCACAGTTGTTAATTGTAAGAATTAACAGCCCGCAAATGCATGAGTATGTATATTGTGTGTCAAGTACGATGGATATATTATGCCCAGGGTGTCGAATAGAGCTCGCCATCTCCGGATTGGCATTCCTACGTCTTTGCACGCAAGGCTAACTGGAGACCACAAAGAGAGATCTGGAAGATCTTTTACAGAAATTTAAAATTATTTTCCTTAAAAAGTAGGAACGAACACAAAGCCGGAAGCAACAGACAACGCTGACACTCTGGTGAGAGTTCCGGTCTTCTATGATCCACACGTCATCGAAAAGATCTATGACTAAGGAAATTGGGCATTGATTCAATAAATTCTTGACGATATAACCAACTTAAGGCATGGTTGTGTTTTACAAAGTACAAAGTAAATGTTTTAATTAAGGATTGATGTAGGCCGAACCCACATATCTTCAGATGTCAAGTTCAAAGAACACATTGCAGAAGTAAGAAAGACTTGAAAAGAAAAGCAAAAAATCTTATTCTTCTTTCCATTAGCTTTACATCACCCACTTGGACATTGCCACCTCGCAACTTAGTGTTCATTAAGCACTTCCACAGTTGTTAACTGCAAGGTTTGTTAGCCGAGTTATTATTTTTGCATTCGTATATCATAAGGTTAACACGATGATGCAGTTATGCCCAGAGAAGTAGAGAAATTTTCCAATTCGATAATGTTCTAGACCGGCCCGGGAATCGAACCCAGCCTCAAACATGGTATTGCTTCGTAGTCATGGGAAACTGTCAAAACGTACCCAAACGTATCTATTCTGCTGAGCTCTTTAGTGTATAATCCCTGTAAGAGATTGTTGCACCCAAGAAACAAAATAAAGTTTGGGACTGGACAACATAACGGTTATGCTCACATGCTTCCAGAAAATTCCGTCTAGCTTCCAACATTTCTCCAAAATGTATGTTTTTTCAATAACTATTGTAATTTGTGAATAATAAACGACTTCATGTCAATTGACAATTATTAATTTCTGTCAATACTAAAAAAAAGTTGACTTTCGGGGCACCATTACCTAACACACATTATGCACAAAACTAAAAAAACACCGTCGGCATTTGACCGTCCACCCAACAAACAGTTTTTCTCGCCCATTTAACTCGTCGTTCGTCCCGTAAAACGACAACGAATTTTCCGAACCAAAAATCCTCAAAGTTGACCACAACTGCCGCCAACAATTAGCCTCACATCGTTAGCGCTCATCACTATTTCCCCGCCCCGCCACTCGGTACACTTCTTCCTTCCCCCCGTCAAGAAAAAAAAATCCCTCGAGTTCGACGAGCACCGAATTTTTCGAACCACTCGTCGTCGTCGTCATCGTCGTCCAGTGCATATGGCCGGGGGAACCTCAACAAACCGCACTCGAAATTACTTTCACCTTTCCCTCGCGCGCGCACACACTTTGAGTTTTCGTCCCCGTTCCGAGGGATCCGCTTATTTTTATTTATTTTTTTTCTGTTGTTAAACTCAAGAAGCCGCCGACTTTTGCAGTCGTCTTCTACTGCTTCCTTGCATTGTCTCCCACCGATCGACCAAAAAGGTGTCAATTTTGATCTTGTTCCCTTCTTTTGTGAACCCGGAACACCTTTCGCCCGGGCGACCACATCGTTCTCGTAGTGGTCGGCATGACAGGTGAAAACTTTAAATGTTGCATCTTTTCTTTTCATTCTTTTGATTCAGTGACAGGTTCGTTGGCGGGGTTGATTTTGATCGTTTGACAGGGATGGAAAATTTCCGTGCAGTCACCTGCTCGATTACGGGGAATAATTCTTACCAGTTCGAGTGTCTCCTCCGTGAATCGCTTTGCTGGATTTTTGGTGGTCTCAGTTGTCAAAGTACGGAACTGGAACGTCTCGTTTTGGTTAATCCCAGAAGGCGGGGTGCACACCGAAATTATCACAGAACACAAGGCACACTTTGATCGATTTGCACAAGATTGATTGTCATTTTCACGCGTTCTTTCAGCAGTCGTTTTCACGAAGGTTTTTTTTTCTCTGTGCCGTTCACGTTTATGATTGTCAAACGACAGAAGCTCACGAGTTTCACGATTATGTTTTCTTCGATTCGGCCGCCGACTATTGCACGTTGTTCCAACACTCATATTCTTATTGGTTTGCTTATTTTTCACTGTTTCCACCCTTTTTTGCCAAACAGTGACGGCAGCGATGTGACGTTTTGCACACAGTTTCGTGTGTTGTAACCAGGCAGGCACGGGCTAGGAGTAGAGTTCTTGATGGTGGTTCTGTTCCGCGATCCACACTTGCTGCGCTCCACCGAGCAACTGCCAGAGCAAAAACGACGTTGACTGCACGAAAGGCTCCACCACACACAGTCCGGTTCGACGGGGTCCGGGGGTCGACTCGGCGCTCTCTTTCTAGCCATCACTACCGCCACCAGCGCTGCGTTCCGACAGAAGTGCGGTGATTCTTGCACACGCGATCCAAGCTCCAACCAGAAACCGTCCACACGGTGCGAATGTCTGCGAACGAATGAAAAGGAAAATTTCTGTTAAAATGCTGTTTTGTGACGACGGTGGCGGCCACCGACTGCCGCCGCCAACTCACTCGGCTGGCAATCAAACACCCATACAATCAAGCACTCTGTTGGCACACACGGTGGGAGGGAGTCGCGGAAGGCAGGTAGGTGGTGGGCGCGAACGCGAAACAAATATGAACGATAAGGCGATAGAGCGAGAAGGCGTGCAGGCACTTGCCGGAGCGCGCTCGAAGTGAAGGCAATCCAGCGAACGTGGGGTTTGGGTTGCGTTGGTGTGCGCTTGTGTCGCTACACGACGTCGTGTACGGATAGGGGACCGTTCGTACGTGACTACACGTCGTGTCTGTACACGAAGGAGCGCCTGCGCTCTATCAACTTCGATCGCAGATGGTGGTGGCGTTGTCGTGCCCGTACGCGACGCGTTGGAGGGGTCGGTCGATTGCGAGTGTGAGTAGTCAAGTCTCGCACATGTTCGAGACTGTTGTTCGGTGAGAGAAGAGTGCGAGAACGACACAGAGAAGGGCCCGTAGGCGTTTGGAGAGTAGAACTTGTATGACTTCATCCGCATTTGCGCGTCGTCGTCGTCGTGGCAGAAATCGTGTGTGAGGGATTTTTCCACATATCGAGATGTCTCCTCGCCCTACCGAATCACACGCCAACCCTTCCCAGTTCGCTCACCGTACCAACTCGTGTAGATTTGCCCCACACCCCGGTCCGACAGAAAATGGAAGTTCCAAAATCTCCCCCAACCCGCCTCGCATCGATTATCCACAGCAGCGGTTTAAAAACAGGATTGCTTCCCTCGATACCCACGCCCCATCCACCGTCAGTGCGAACTAAATTATTCATATTAAATTTACTAATTATTCACCCGAATACGGGTCAAATTTTCAGCGGAGAAACCGGCTGCGAAAATGGCAATACTCTGTGCCGATTCCGGCACGCACTGGGTGACGTTGTCGCAGAACGCATCACGCACACGAAGTCGTACCCCGTAAAAGTCGTGATAATTATGCTAATTAGCATTCATTGCCCCCTCGGCTCCGGGCCAAACACACAAACCCAGATCGAAGGCGGCGGTGGTGTAAATTTGGCGGTTTTCGGTCGTCGTCGTCGTCGTGTTTGCGGTTGCGAAAATCTCCAACACTGGACTAATTGATGATTTTTTTTGCTTTTCAGCGAGAAGTTTTGTTGCTGTTATTGTTGTTTTTGTTGTCAGAAGGATTTTATGGTGTTTTCCTGAGCGGGAAGCAACAGTTTCGAGGTCGTGGTCGAATTAAGTCCAACGCCAGTCGAAGCGGGAAGTCATTTAGCCGTAATTAACGGGCGAATGTCACACGCAAACGTCAACTGTCAGGGTGACAGTTGTTGTTGTTTGCGTTCCGTGAAAAGTGCAAATGCTCGGTTAATTATGGGTGAATTGCTTATTCAATGCAAAATGTGTTTGTGGAACATTTGGCGGACTGGCGAAGTGAATTGTGTTACTTTGTTTGGGTTGTGCAGAGTATTGTCAGCTTCGTTCAATACTTTTCTGAATTTGTTGAGCGCAGATCGTTGACCTCGCTGATTAACTTTTACGATGCCGCCACCACTGCCGCCGATGCTGTACGGCCAGAAATCATCTTTGCGGAAACCGCTCCCATAAAAGTGTTGCGACAACGGTTTCTTGGCGGCAAAACAGTCCAGAGCGCTGCAATCGCTTCCAGCGAATAATAATGGCACACATTTGAACCGACTGATGACGCGCGGTGACGACTTTTTGGACGTGTAATTAATTGAAGATTAAAAGACGATGCGATGCCGAGCAAAAGCCGGGGCGACTCCGACAAAGTATTGCGCACCGAATCATGGCCGACGGGGATGTCTTGCGCGGATGACATTTGGCAAATGCATGAGCGCGCGCTTTGATTGCGCCCGGTGCATCTACTCCGGCCAAAATTAATTGCGCTCGCAGGTTTATTAGATACGAAAACGACCGGCTGTCAAGGTGACACATATGGGGATTGGATGGATGACGACGAGTGGGATTTGTGGTGGAAGATGCATTATTTCGACAAGTCAAGTAGTGCGATTTCTAAGGCCTGACGCACATGAAATACGATTGCGTTCGTGAATGAAAAAATTCTCAAAGGAAGGCTGTCAAACGGTACAGAACCACTTGAACAAGATATCTTGTTTTATTGACCTTTTCGTCTTATTTGAGTGATTGGGGCAAACTTTTTCAATGAACTTCAAACGAAATAAAACTAAATTCAGTGTTATCCGGGCTTGAGAATTAGTCTGATGTTGGACCAAACTCAGAGCGAAATTGATCTTTACATTAATTTTTTTTAAATATATTTAAGGTCAACTTTCCAAAAGAACCCATATGTTAAGCATTTTTTTTAAAAGTTAAAGCAAAAAATCGAAAAAGGCGTTATTTTTTAAATTTTAGATTTGGACCAACATCAGGACATTTTTTATGTCTAGTTCACACGTGCAGTACTTTTTCAGCTAAAACTTTTTCAGCGCGGTTTTGTTTTCAATTTTTGAAATAGTTAGGAGCTTAAAAAAATATAGATTCTTTGGGAAAGTTGACCCCAAATAAATCAAGCAAATAAAACAGCTAAAAGTTCGACAACACGCCCTAAAAAGAAATGCGTCAGGGAATCATATTATTAATAATTTTTATTATTTGATGTAATATTTATATTATTTTTGCTGTCAGCTCCGTAAGGTTTTTCTTAAGCCAACTGAGCCTATGAAATTGACTTAGATAACAAAACGAAATGAAATGTAATCTCGTTTTGTTGTCTTATTCATTTATTGAGGACCTGTTCAATGACCCACCTTTCTTAGGAAATTCGTATTTTGCAAGGCCTTTGATTATTTAAAAATCAAAAAGTGCGGCAGTGACTTTGGTTTAAATTCAGACGAATGTTTGGTCCAATCGCTCGTGCTTAAGCAACGCTGGCGCTCGATATATAGTCAGACGGTCGGTGACCGCTAGACTATAGATCTCATCATTTAAACAAAATGCTTTTCAAAGTTCTCAGATTATGAAGATTCGACGGTTTTGGGACATTTCGTTTGGTCGAATGACGTTAGATCAAATGACATTTCGGACGTAGGACGTTTAGTCGAATGGACATTTCGTCGAAAATAAATAATTCGTTAATAGTTAACCGAAAGCTTAATTTCGATGAAATGACCATTCGATATAATGTTCCTTTGACACAGTCCCGTTTCGACCAAATGTCATTTTATGAAATATCGTTCAACTAAATGCCTTTCGACCAAGTGGTACAGATTCTGATTCAATTCTGATTCCCGAAGAACCCATATTTTTTGACCCTCGAATATTTTTTAAAATCGAAAAAAAACTAGACAAAAATTCACCCGATGTTCGTTTAATCCCGGTAAAATGTTAGGCCAATCTGGAAAAACAGCAATTGTAATTTTTTATTGCTACGGCCACTGTGTATACGTTTCAGAAGTCATCTCTTTATTCTGCACTGTATTCTTTTATGTCGAATTAACATACATCCCTTTTGGTTTTCTATCTCATTTGTATCGTTCCCTACATCACCCCTTTTACAACTTGGGAAACAATAATCGAAATGCATCGGTAACTGACGATGTGACACAGTTACAGTCAGCTGTTAAATCACGCCGCACATGACTCATGTGACATGAGCTACACGTGAAAGGCAACGAAAAGTGTTGCCAGCAGGTTGCACAAGCGAGGTCAGTTCGATGACCCCTTTTAAAATTTCATTCTTTCCCATTTAGCAAGGCATACAAAGAAAACCTTCCACCCAACTGTTGTTGATTCTCTTCATTTTACTCCTGTTCTTCCATCGTCATCATTGCATTGTGAGGAACCTCCCAAGAGAGGCAAAACCGGAATAGCAGAAGTTTGATTTAGTCCAGCGCGCACGTTACAAGCTAATTAAATCCTATTAAAATTATGATAAAAATTGCAACAACTGTGCTGCAGCAACGGCCTCAATCTTCGCCAGTTCTCATACGGTGGCGATGGTGAAACCATTTTTCCCTCTCAAGTTCAAGAATTTGTTTTAAGCGAGGAAAAGTATTATCGATCGGACTTTGCCGGCGAGTCGCTCCAGCAGGAGGTTTCCACCAGGTTTGCGCCTCAGAGCTATAATTAGGCGAAGCGTGCGCCCTTCTACATAATTTTCGGATGAGCATATGGATTGACGATTTACTTTTTTTAGGAGATCCATTCTCAAAACCATCAGGCGTCCATGCGAGGGGTCTCCAGATGGCTCAAGACTGATAAAATTTTTAGTAATATTGGTAATGAAATGCTTCTTGTAATTGCGGACTGGCGATCCCGCTAGAACATCGACTTGCATAGACCTTGCTACGATCTTCGCGACGACCATCGCTATAATAGCCGAATAGCTCGAGCGAAGCGAATGCGGAGGTTAATTGAAATAAATGAACCCTGCCACGGCGAGGAGGAGCACCGCGACGATTCGATCAGAGTTTCTTGCTCGGATCGCGCGAACCGGAGGAAATTCTTCGGATTCGCCCGGCACGGCACGGCTCAGCGACGATAACGACGGTCACCGTACGGCGCAACCGACCACGGAATAGTCGACATAGTTGCGGTCCCTTCCGAAATTCCAGTTCTGCCGAACGGCGGTGCAAAAACATTACACGAATTCCCGGTCCAAATACTCCGCAAAATTTGCGAGCTCTTTTCGCTCGTAACGTCGTCGTCGACTCGCTCAGCGCAGCATTCGCCAGCGTTTATCTGCGCGGGCTTCGCTTCCCGCGCCTCAACCTCCACCACCACCGTACGCTAGCATAAATATTTTTTTTGAAAAATGATAATCACCATTAAAATAAAACAAGCATGAAATCAGCAGAAATAAACTGGTTTCATCAATTCTTTCCGCTCTTTCGTTCGACGCATTGCCGCCTCACGGCCGGGTTCGCCTCGCGCGCTTGTTGCGTCCACGAACCGATCGCTCGGCCCCGTCCCGCATCAATGCTCATCGGACTCACCCGCGGGATCGGAGAGGTTATCTCCGCGACGGCGAAAGAATAAAAAACGCGATTTGAGCCCACTCGCACATCTCCATCCTAGTCCACAGCAGAGGCTAGCCGTTGCCGGCCTTGAAGCGATGCAGATTTGTCAGTTCGGTTCCAAAAAAAATATCTCGACAAATCTGTCAAACTCCATTTTACTCACTCGCATGGGTTCGGCCAATCGTCAGACGGACGGCTGCACAAGCGGGCCTCAATTTTTGGCACGTGGCGCAGGAAAACGAAACTAGGAAGGAAAATCCGTTCATCTGCGTACGTGCCTACTGCGTCCGAAATTCGGTCGGTTATGATGGTGCCAAAACTAATGCATCGGAGGCCCTCCATCATCGGAGTCGGTGGCTGATCCGGAGGGTTGGTTGGTGGACTGCGCCGAGGAGCGCGGAACCGGTCCAACCAGTTTACTTGATTTAGATTTGGCTGAACTTTTTTTCTTTCCTGGTGTTGTTGACTAGCTACTACCCAACCCATATATAATTTGTACTTTTTCTGATGAGTGCAAGATGACTCGTCAAAAATTGGTGCGATGCTGGGCGAAGCAGCTGTTGCCAATGGGGTCTCCTCGTGAACGCAGGTATTTACTTTTAGTTTCAATAATTTAGGGCTTATGCAGCGGATTAAACCTTTACATATTTTTCGGTGTAAATGTGTAATTGTTGTAGTATCATGCCTGATCTGGAGAAATGGTCGCTTAATGACTTATTCATTGGCCATTGTTGTTATTCACAAGCATAATCGTGATTTTATGGCCATGTAGCTTGGAAGGATCATGAGGAATTAACAAGCTAAATATTGTAATGTTAAGAAAAGCTATTGAGGGATAGTAAACTTTTTTTATGTGAACACAATCATTGAGCGACACAAAAGTTACTAAAAACTTGAATACAAGTCGAGGAAGTCTACACTTCACTATTTCACATGAATTTTAGCTACTACTATTAGCATTCCTGATATTTATCTGCTACTGGGAAAGATGGTTTATTATTGAATATGTTATTATCCTATGCCACGAAACAATAAATAAAGAATGTTTAATATGTACAAAAGTATTGTTAGAACCGAAGTATCGAAGATAAAATTAGATTGCTGATGGAAGATTGCTATATGGGCAAGTTCAACATCAATCTCAACATCTTAGAATGTTAGATCAGCCTTGCGTACAGTGGATGTTCAAGGCAAAGTCGGCGAGATCGAATCAGTCTGGAATAAGTTTTATTAAGAAAGATGTATACAATTGGGGTGCTTTACAATTTGCTAAACTAATTCATGCATTGAAAAATTAAATCAGAAAATAACGTTGAATCGCAAGTCAGATCTAGCAGAGCAACATTGCTAAAAACTATCAAAAACACTATCGTCAGAAACAAAGAGAGATCTTTGCTACACACCTTTTTACCATTCTCGTACAAAAAAGTCGCACTCCAAAAATGATCTTTTTACGGAAGCCACCAAGACCCAAAGTGTGAAACTCAGCTCGACGAACTAAGTAAATGTCTGTCTGTCCGTGTGTATGTGTGTGCACACAAAAAAATCAGGAAAAATATTAAGCAATTTTTCATAAAGTAATCATTAACCGATTTCCTCACAACAAGTTGCATTCGACAGAAGGAAAACTCTAGTTGATCACAATCGGCCATTGCGTTTAAAAATTGTGAAGAAAATGGTCGGCTTAAAGAAGTGCCCACTTGACCTTTTCATGCAAAATGATCAACTCTAGATCTCGGTTTTCCGTGAACCGATTTTGCTGAAAATTTGACCAGAGCTCAGATTTAACTTGAATATTACCATACCCGATTCACGGCGTAAACAAGTTTTGCGGTAATTGATACAATGATTTTTTTGGTGAGATTTTCATCAAAATCGGTTTACTGGCAACCAATGAGGTTTTAATAAACTATTTTGTAAAAAAAAGAGTTCCAAAGTTAATTCTGCCGGCCAGTGTAAATAGCTCACCAATTGCGTAGTCTTGGGATGTGAAAGCTATACTTAATGTACATGATTTGCGGTGTCATTACTACAAGAGTATTAACGAAGCCTGCCACGGAAAATTATTTAGACACTCATTGTTACAAGAGACCGAGGAATCCTCTGCATCTCCTTGAGTGCCACGAGAGTGGAATAGTTGATTGGTTGAGAAGGTTGATTCGTGGGAAATCACCTTTGAAAGCGACTAAATATTTATTATGAGCAAAGTTATTTTCAAAAGGGAAAGGGCTGTTAGGTCGAAAGGGTTATTTGGCTGAAAGTGTCGTTTGGGCGAAAGGGTCATTAGGCCGAATAGGTCATTTGAAAGTGAGAAATAGGGTGTGAAAAGTGAGACGTCTCACTTCTCACTTCACATTTCTCACTTCTCACTGTAAAAAGTGAGAAGCGCGAAGTGAGTAGTGAGACGTCTTACTATCCACTTCACACTACTCACTTTACAGTGAGAAAAGAGAAATGAGGAGTGAAAAGTGAGACGTCTCACTACTTAATCCTCATTTCTCACTTCTCACTGTAAAACGAGAGAAGCGCGAAGTGAGTAGTGAGATGTTTCACTACTCACTTCGCGTTTCTAACTTTTCACAGACGTTTCACTTCTCACTTTTCAAATGATCTATTCTGCCAAATCTCCTATTTGACTAAATGTCGTATTCCGACAAATGTCCTATTCGGCCAAATGTCCTAATCGGCCAAATGTCCTATTCTTCCAAATTACCCTTTCGGCCAAGAGAAGTGAGAAATGAGGAGTGAGTAGTGAGACGTCTCACTTCTCACTCCTCATTTCTCTCACTCTTCTTCTGCCAAATGTCCTATTCGGCCAAATGTCTTAATCGGTCAAACGACCCTTTCTGCCAAATGACCCTTTCGTCCACATGGCCCTTCCGACCAAATCACCTATTCGTCCGGATGACCTTTCCGCTAGATGACTTTCGGCCAGATGGGTTTCCGCCTAATGGTTTGTTCGGTCTAATCGCATTTGGCCAAACTGGTTTCGGCAGAATGGGTTTCGGTCAAACGACCCTTCCCCATTTTAAAGACACGAAGACGACAACCGTGTTTCAAATCAACCCAACGCGAAATCAATATGTTTCGTTCAATAAGCCTCTACAACACGACCGCTCCCGCGCCAATTTATTTTCTGCACTTCGCGTTCTCCCGGACTAGCTGGCGTGCCCAGCACCAACACGATCGAACCCGCCTATAAGGTTGGTGTATAGGCTAAACGCGAGAAAGGCAGTATCACTACTCGGTGAATTAAGTAGTTTTTTTAAAACGTTTATGAGGACTTCAAACAATAAGTCTCATCTACAATTTACATTTGTGAGCAATTCAAAACAAATTCTAACGCATCTAGAGAGAAATCGTTGACATTCAAAATAAAATTTATGTAAATAATTAATTACTTAAGTGTCGGGTATGTCTTCTGCTTGGTAAGCTCTTTAGTTTTCTAGTAAATTTTCTTAAGGACAATCCTTATGGAATCTAAATTGGAAAGTACTCGTGTTCTCTAGGGCACACCACTCAATACGGGAGCAACGTACAACTGTTTTTTTTATTATTCCCGACGCAGCAAAGCTGAAATATTAAAAATGACAGTTGTGCGTTGCTTCCGTATTTAGTGGTGTGCCCTTGAAAATGCGAGTACTTTTAAGTTTGGATTCTATAATGCTTGTCCTTAAGTTATGGCGCTGGAGATCATGGAAGCGTACTGACATATTCGACTACCTATACGGTTCTGCTGATCTAGAGGCGCACCATAGTTCAATAGGGATCCTCTGCAACGACTAAAATTCAGAAATGTTTGCTTTATAGCATCTACTTAGCGAACGTCCCTTACCACTATTAGACTCTTATACATATAGTATGCAGTTTTTCAAGAAGAAAACATAGAAAAAGGCGGATGAAGCGTTGGATTTGAAAACAAGGAGTGAGATTTTCATTGATAAGAGGGCAAGTGATTGACGTAGACATAATCTTCCCAAAATGCTGAATATAGTTGGGATCCAAACGAATGTTCCGCATCACACCCAGAGGGAAATTTTCACTCACACGATCAAAGGCATGATCGCGATCAAAAGAGATGGTTCAAATGGAATGGATTTCTTCAAAGATGGTTCGATCAGCATTTTAGCATTTCTGGCTGTGGGTCGGTAGATTATTTACAACCATAATGTCTTCCAAACGGTTTTCAACATCAGTTGTTATTTCTGTTTCAGACTACGTTGAAGGAACCATTATGCTCTATTAGGCTATTTCATGCACTGCTACTACACGTCACCGCCATATCCTCTGGTGCCTGCTCCAAATAAGAGTTCAAATCTTCCTCTTGCATAAAGCCGAGCAAATGTATGATTTAAAAAAAAGGATAAGATTTGCCCTTTCCTTAAATCGAGCCAATGCCCGAGTTGAAAGAAGGAATCATATTCTCTGTTCCCCTAAACGGAGCAAATGCCCGATTTGAAAAAAATCATATTCTTTCCTGTCTTCTTCCGGAAAGATGCATCCCTCAAAGAAGGGAACATATATTCACATTTCTCAAACCGAGTCAATACCCGAATTGAAAAAAGGGAACTATGTCCTATTTTGCCTTCTCCCGGGCGAATGCATCTCTCAAAGAATGGATGATATCTTGCCGAAAACCAAGCAAATCGAGTAAATGCCCGAATCAAATATCTTGCATTCTGCCAAACAAATGAGTTCTATGAAAGAAGAGATTGGAGTCCTATACTGCCGTAATCTGAAAAAGTGACGTATTCGCCATTTTCCAAAAATGGTGTTAACCTGGGTGCTGCGGATAGAGCCGCTTTTCTGCGCTCAAGCGAGTAGAGGGATATTTTGAAATCACTCCCATAAACAAAATTATTTTGCAGTTACTTGGCTGTCAAACATTTCCCGCTCTTCGAATTTCTCTTTCCACGCTGCACGAGGGCGCACAAATGCGCTAGACTCTACATGACTTAACGATTGTTTACATACATTCATGCTCCAATCAGCTGCTGAATCGCAAGAAATTTCGTGCTTTTTAGTTGCATTCCTACTAATTTTCACTTGAAATATAATGTGAGAATATTTATTACAAAGAATACAAAACTCAAACAAAGTTTATTTTTATTTTTGCCTTTCTCGTACAACAAAGTTGTACCAGAAAGGCTTTCATTTCACTCCCAAAACGTACTTTTTATAGAGCGCTTGTAGACCCATAGTATTATATACCATTCGATTCAGCTCGACAAACTGAGCAAATGTCTGTCTGTCCGTGTGTGTGTCCGTGTGTGTGTGTGTGCGTATGTGTGTGCACATTGAAACATTAGCCAATTTTTCTAGTACTAAACCTGAATCGATTTTGCTACAACAAGTTGCATTCGATGGGGAATGTTTTCTTCTTGTTCACTATTGAGTTTCATAATGATGGCGCTTCTCAAAACATAGTAAATATTCAAAGAGTTATGAGACATCATTATTTCGTAACAAATAAGCTATCGATTTTCTAGGTTATGTTCTCCCAAGACACAATTTATTCGAAACCGGCACACTGACAGCATAGAATACACAGCTTACACGGAAGAAAAAACTTATTGTTAATGAGTTAAAAAGTACCTATTTTAAGATTTCATGTATACACTGAAAATTCTCGTTTATTTTTTCAAAATGACCTAAGAAACATATTTTCATGAATGAATTTTAATATTGCGATCAACAGACCAATATGATAGCTTTTGATTGCAGTACACAAATTAATTCATGAATAAAAGGTGACATATGTTCTTTTAAAAGTTAAGCGTCATTTCTGCCATTTCTTTCCCTATGGGCCGATGTGAGCAGTGAGAAGTGAAAAGTGAGACGTGAGAAGTGCGAAGTGAGGAGTGAAAAGTAAGAAGTAAGAAATGAAAATGAGAAATGAAAAATCACCAGATGATCCGAAATGAAAACAAAATGTTTTTCCAAATTTAATCTAGACTATCCTTTGAAAAGAGCTGAAATTTTTTTGCTAATATTTTCAAATGGATATAATAGAAAACGACGCATCCCACAAAAAAGTGTTGTATGGGTGACCATCGCAAAATCAGTCAAACTTTTTAGTGAAAATATCGGAAACAATCCAAATTGAGCCCTACACTGAAAAAATCAGTTTAAAAATTTTATTTTTTATTTTATTTATTTTATTTTATATTTAAAAAACGCCCTTTTTATTTAAATGAAATTTTGACTCAAGATAGGTGATTATGTTCCTACCAACCGTCCATACATCGCAAGCTGGGCACTCTTAAGGAAAAAAGTTTTTCTAACAAAAACTTTTCTTGTCGGAATTATTTTCAGTGTATTTTCATCTGAAACTAAACCAATGAAAGCCATCGTTATAGAACCCCAAGCAAATCTATTTTTATGATACATTGTCTAATTTAGTCACTAAATATAGTTTGTTTTTAAATTAAGAGTAACATTAAAAAGGGGTTTATATCTTCAAAAAAATATTATATTCCATTATTAGCTTCTTTAGTTGCGACCAGTTACGACCAAAACATTGTACTCTGCCTGACTGTACAGGAATACTTAATATGAGTATATATGTATACATATGTTAAATCCACCCCTTAAAGACACTGAAAAAATCAATTCCGTCAAGAAAAAGTTTTTGTCAGAAAAATTTTTTTCCCTTCAAAGTGCCCAGCTTACGATGTATGGACGGTTGGTAGGGAACATAATCACCTATCTTGTGACAAAATTTCGTTCAAGTCGAAAAGGGCGTTTTTTTTTGCAAATCGACTTTTATTTTTTTAAATCGATTATTTTTAGTGTAGGGTTCAATTTTGAGTTTTTCAAAAAGTTTTATTAGAAATTTTGACTGATTTTGCGATAGTCACCCATACAACACTTTTTTGTAGGAAGGGTCGTTTTTCGATTATATCCATTTGAAAAGATCAGTAAAAACAAGTTTGACCCTTTTCAAAAGATAGTCTGAATCAAATTTGGAAAAACTAAGTACTTTTTACAGCACTTCTTAAATATTGACCAATAAATTTACAAAAAGTCAACTTAAACAATCAGAACACTTGCAAGTTCCCAAAAAGTTCTTTTTTGGCTTTACGCATTTTATTACATTTCCCGCATAACTTTTCAAAAGGACATTAGTAATTTTTTTTCATGAATTCTCGCTTAACTTTTCAAAGGACGTAAGTAACATTTTTTCATGAATTAATTTGAATACTGCAATCAATAGCTTTCATGTTGTTCTGTTCATTGCAGTACTCAAATTAATTCATGAAAAATGTTACTTAGGTCCTTTGATAAATTATGCGAGATCTATAGTACAACAGAAAGTCCATTGCTGATAAACGTTCATTTCGAACAATCCACCGCAGATTGCTGGTTAATTTTTTTTTTGACATATACTCTGTCTCGCTCAAACCAACAGCGAATAATCTAGCGACTACTTTAAAGAACTATTTAAGGAACAGCTACTTTAACCGACCGTGTCCATTTAGCAAGTACGGTGTTGAACATAATCTGGAGATTAAAACAACACTTTAATAAACTTAAAAAAAAAAACTTAGGAAGTAACCGCACAATATTGAGTAAAACAAATTAAGGGTGTAGCATTTCCGCATGCGGTGAATGAATTTCGCACCGTGTATATAACTGACAGCATGAATGTTTGTGTTGCTTCTTTCGTGCTTTATTGATGATGCTAACCTCTCCAGCAAAGTTTTCCAAAGCTTCAAATGTGGAACACGAAAGCTAATGGACGAACACACACGCGCTAGAGACCCGAAGCTGATGACTTTATCCGCTCGCATCAACACAGCTGTAAAAGTTTCATCGTTGGAAATAAAAATCGCATACCTACGTACATGCTTTCTCGTGCGCTCGTTACGTTTGCTGCCATTTTGTTTCATGCTTTGGAAGGAAAGAAGAGGCATGTCATTACGGCTAACTGCTTTTTGGTTTGTGTGGAATGATGGTGTAGTTTGGGCATATGGGTGATTTGAACATAACGTTCATTTTCATACACCTCCTTATTTCCATATTATGCGGCTTTTTCATTTATATTTATGTGAATTGTTGGTTTCATTTTCACAAATGTACTTGTACAATTATTACACAAAGGGATGCAAAATCAATGTATGACATACAACTAGTTTTATTGAACTTTAATATTGCATTGGTGAAAAAACACTACGTGGGAATCAGCCCTAAAACAATTGTAGGCGCAGCAACGCGTCTGAAAAGTTAATCCATATGTATTTTTCAAAACGCGCCGTTGCGCTAATCATTGTATTTACTATCGCTAATCATTGTACTATCACACGATCGCATATTTGTAACATATGCATTTTTTCCTTTCTCGTACAACAAAGTTGTACCGAAAGGCTATATGATTGCTAAAAAAAACTTGATAGAAGGCCCGGAAACCCATAGTGTTATATACCGATCGACTCAGCTCGACAAACTGAGGTGACGTCTGTTTTTTTTGTGTATGTGTGTGTGTATGTGAACAAATTTTGTAGGCACACTTTTTAGAACTTAGAATTATCCGATTTACTCGCAACAAGTTGCATTCGACGGGGAATTGTTTGCTATTGGAAATGGGCCCGATCATTGCTTTCCGGAATTATTGAAAAATCATTGTTTTTCCCCAAAGGTCCCCCTTGAAAATTCAAAGAACATTTTTGCCTTTCTCGTACAACAAAGTTGTACCAGAAAGGCTTTCATTTCACTCCCAAAACGTACTTTTTATAGAGCGCTTGTAGACCCATAGTATTATATACCATTCGATTCAGCTCGACAAACTGAGCAAATGTCTGTCTGTCCGTATGTGTGTCCGTGTGTGTGTCCGTGTGTGTGTGTGTGTGCGTATGTGTGTGCACATTGAAACATTAGCCAATTTTTCTAGTACTAAACCTGAATCGATTTTGCTACAACAAGTTGCATTCGATGGGGAATGTTTTCTTCTTGTTCACTATTGAGTTTCATAATGATGGCGCTTCTCAAAAAATAGTAAATATTCAAAGAGTTATGAGACATCATTATTTCGTAACAAATAAGCTATCGATTTTCTAGGTTATGAGTTACCACCAATCTAAAACACAGTTACCGCCAATTCAAAACAACTGCAAAACCAAAACACGCCGACCCGATACACGATCCAGTCAACGATATCATCGAGCCACACGGAGACCAAACATCAACAATCGATAATTATCATTATCGAATCAAAACATACAACATACATTTCACCATCTATAAATATCAGCAGCCATCGGAATGCGCACGTTTAGTTTGCAATTAGCTTAGGACTTAGATAGTCATTTTATAATTTGCTTAGGATTAGGACAGTGAATAAAGTTATTTTTTAAAAATAGATTTAGGATAGTAATTCGTTTAACTTATGTTCTCCCAAGACACAATTTATTCGAAACCGGCACACTGACAGCATAGAATACACAGCTTACACGGAAGAAAAAACTTATTGTTAATGAGTTAAAAAGTACCTATTTTAAGATTTCATGTATACACTGAAAATTCTCGTTTATTTTTTCAAAATGACCTAAGAAACATATTTTCATGAATGAATTTTAATATTGCGATCAACAGACCAATATGATAGCTTTTGATTGCAGTACACAAATTAATTCATGAATAAAAGGTGACATATGTTCTTTTTAAAAGTTAAGCGTCATTTCTGCCATTTCTTTCCCCTATGGGCCGATGTGAGCAGTGAGAAGTGAAAAGTGAGACGTGAGAAGTGCGAAGTGAGGAGTGAAAAGTAAGAAGTAAGAAATGAAAAATGAGAAATGAAAAATCACCAGATGATCCGAAATGAAAACAAAAATGTTTTTCCAAATTTAATCTAGACTATCCTTTGAAAAGAGCTGAAATTTTTTTGCTAATATTTTCAAATGGATATAATAGAAAAACGACGCATCCCACAAAAAAGTGTTGTATGGGTGACCATCGCAAAATCAGTCAAACTTTCTAGTGAAAATATCGGAAACAATCCAAATTGAGCCCTACACTGAAAAAAATCAGTTTAAAAATTTTATTTTTTATTTTATTTATTTTATTTTATATTTAAAAAAACGCCCTTTTTTATTTAAATGAAATTTTGACTCAAGATAGGTGATTATGTTCCCTACCAACCGTCCATACATCGCAAGCTGGGCACTCTTAAGGAAAAAAAGTTTTTCTAACAAAAACTTTTTCTTGTCAGAATTATTTTCAGTGTATTTTCATCTGAAACTAAACCAATGAAAGCCATCGTTATAGAACACCAAGCAAATCTAGGTTTAGGATACATTGTCTAATTTAGGCACTAAATATAGTTTGTTTTAAATTAAGAGTAACACTAAAAAGGGTTTATATCTTCAAAAAAATATTATATTCCATTATTAGCTTCTTTAGTTGCGACCAGTTACGACCAAAACATTGTACTCTGCCTGACTGTACAGGAATACTTAATATGAGTATATATGTATACATATGTTAAATCCACCCCTTAAAGACACTGAAAAAATCAATTCCGTCAAGAAAAAGTTTTTGTCAGAAAAATTTTTTTCCCTTCAAAGTGCCCAGCTTACGATGTATGGACGGTTGGTAGGAACATAATCACCTATCTTGTGACAAAATTTCGTTCAAGTCGAAAAGGGCGTTTTTTTGCAAATCGACTTTTATTTTTTAAATCGATTATTTTTAGTGTAGGGTTCAATTTTGAGTTTTTCAAAAAGTTTTATTAGAAATTTTGACTGATTTTGCGATAGTCACCCATACAACACTTTTTTGTAGGAAGGGTCGTTTTTCGATTATATCCATTTGAAAAGATCAGTAAAAACAAGTTTGACCCTTTTCAAAAGATAGTCTGAATCAAATTTGGAAAAACTAAGTACTTTTTACAGCACTTCTTAAATATTGACCAATAAATTTACAAAAAGTCAACTTAAACAATCAGAACACTTGCAAGTTCCCAAAAAGTTCTTTTTTGGCTTTACGCATTTTATTACATTTCCCGCATAACTTTTCAAAAGGACATTAGTAATTTTTTTTCATGAATTCTCGCTTAACTTTTCAAAAGGACGTAAGTAACATTTTTTTTTCATGAATTAATTTGAATACTGCAATCAATAGCTTTCATGTTGTTCTGTTGATTGCAGTACTCAAATTAATTCATGAAAAATGTGACTTAGGTCCTTTGATAAATTATGCGAGATCTATAGTACAACAGAAAGTCCATTGCTGATAAACGTTCATTTCGAACAATCCACCGCAGATTGCTGGTTAATTTTTTTTCACATATACTCTGTCTCGCTCAAACCAACAGCGAATAATCTAGCGACTACTTTAAAGAACTATTTAAGGAACAGCTACTTTAACCGACCGTGTCCATTTAGCAAGTACGGTGTTGAACATAATCTGGAGATTAAAACAACACTTTAATAAACTTAAAAAACTTAGGAAGTAACCGCACAATATTGAGTAAAACAAATTAAGGGTGTAGCATTTCCGCATACGGTGAATGAATTTCGCACCGTGTATATAACTGACAGCATGAATGTTTGTGTTGCTTCTTTCGTGCTTTATTGATGATGCTAACCTCTCCAGCAAAGTTTTCCAAAGCTTCAAATGTGGAACACGAAAGCTAATGGACGAACACACACGCGCTAGAGACCCGAAGCTGATGACTTTATCCGCTCGCATCAACACAGCTGTAAAAGTTTCATCGTTGGAAATAAAAATCGCATACCTACGTACATGCTTTCTCGTGCGCTCGTTACGTTTGCTGCCATTTTGTTTCATGCTTTGGAAGGAAAGAAGAGGCATGTCATTACGGCTAACTGCTTTTTGGTTTGTGTGGAATGATGGTGTAGTTTGGGCATATGGGTGATTTGAACATAACGTTCATTTTCATACACCTCCTTATTTCCATATTATGCGGCTTTTTTCATTTATATTTATGTGAATTGTTGGTTTCATTTTCACAAATGTACTTGTACAATTATTACACAAAGGGATGCAAAATCAATGTATGACATACAACTAGTTTTATTGAACTTTAATATTGCATTGGTGAAAAAACACTACGTGGGAATCAGCCCTAAAACAATTGTAGGCGCAGCAACGCGTCTGAAAAGTTAATCCATATGTATTTTTCAAAACGCGCCGTTGCGCTAATCATTGTATTTACTATCGCTAATCATTGTACTATCACACGATCGCATATTTGTAACATATGCATTTTTTCCTTTCTCGTACAACAAAGTTGTACCGAAAGGCTATATGATTGCTAAAAAAAACTTGATAGAAGGCCCGGAAACCCATAGTGTTATATACCGATCGACTCAGCTCGACAAACTGAGGTGACGTCTGTTTTTTTTTTGTGTATGTGTGTGTGTATGTGAACAAATTTTGTAGGCACACTTTTTAGAACTTAGAATTATCCGATTTACTCGCAACAAGTTGCATTCGACGGGGAATTGTTTGCTATTGGAAATGGGCCCGATCATTGCTTTCCGGAATTATTGAAAAATCATTGTTTTTCCCCAAAGGTCCCCCTTGAAAATTCAAAGAACATTTTTTTTTTGAATGGTGGCAAGGCAAAAATATTAAAAATGATCGAAACAATGTGATCTATTCCCCCAAAGAGCTTTTTTGACCTTTCTAATGTGATTTTTTCAATATATTTTATAATGCACGAGAAAGGCATCATCACTGCTAGGTGGATTAATCTGGGTTTTTCTCCAAATAATAACAATTCTTCTCAATATTAAATCAGAAACGAACATAACCACAATCTTCAATGTTTGGCTCCAGCACAATAGAAATTTTTGGCTTCAGTTTGACAATCAAATCGATTCTATCCGCACCACCCAGGTGTTAACGAGTAGTACTCATTGAGCTCTTTAACAGAAAAATGGCAAACATGCATGTTGTAATTTAGCGCTAACGTCACTTTCTCAGATTACGGCAGTATAAGAATAGTAGCGCCATGTGCCACTGCTTAGACAGATCGATTAGAATCTGTTCGGATTTCCTAAAACATTCTGTTTGGTGTTCCCTATGCAGAAGTAGAAAAAGATTCCATTCAGAAGTCCAGAATGATCCACAAGGAAGTGCTAAAGTATTCCTTTTGAAATTCCGTTTGGAAATCAAAGAAATTTGTCCGGAAGCCCTACAAGATTCTGGTAGGAATTTCAAAAGAATTCCATCCGGAAGCACTAAATAATTCTGTTCGGAAGCCTAGGAGAATTCTGGTTAGAAACGATCAGACGCATAGAAGAATTCCTTTCGGAAGTCCCAAAGAACGAAACAGCTTTTGGGCTAACGATTTCCGTTCGAAATCCCGAAATGATTCTGTTCGTAGCGCGCGAAAAAGATTCCATTCAGATGTCCAGAAGGCTCCAATCGGAAGTAAAAATGTATTCCTTTCGAAAGTCCAAAAGGATTCCGTTCGGAAACCCAAAAGGATGCTGTTCGTAACCCACAATAATTTTGTTTGCAAGTCCAACAAGAATCCTTTCGAAAGAAAAAAAAATTGAACAGAATATCAAAAGAAATTGCGTTTGTAATCCCAGTGGTATTACATTAGGAAGCCCACACAATATCGAGCGAAAATCTAAAAGCACGAAACGAACGTCTTTAAAGCACGCAGTCCTCCGTTGTCATAATGACAAATATTTGTCAAGTTAATCCTGATATCTATCAGACAGATTAGCAAACGACATGGATATCAGACTGACTCACTTGACAAATATTTGTCATTATGACAAACAGTGTACTGATAGCTTAAGGCTTTAGAACGGAGATCTTTTGGGCTTACGAACGGACTTCTTTTGAACTTCTAAACGGAATTCTTTTGGGCTTCTGAATGTAATCTTTTGGGCTTCCGAAAGGAATCAAAAAAGGATTCCGTTTGGAAACCCAAGAGAATTCTGCTCGGAACCCAAATAGAATTGCGTTCAGGGTCCGCCCGGAAGTCCAAAAGGATTCCATACGAAAGCCCAAAGGATTTCATTTAAAAAGCCAAAATGGTTCCGTTCGAGAGCCAAAGAGGATTCTCATTGGAAGCCTAAAGTTTTCAAAAATGACAAATGTCTGTAAAAGCGGAGCAAATTGCTCCGAGCAATCATAAATGGAAAAACGAGAAATGAAGTAATTCAAAAGTATGCAGTTGAGTTAGACTCTGAGTCAATGACAACGTTCAGAACAAACGGAAACTGTGTCCATCTCCAAACAATGTGGTTCAAAAATAAAGCTTATCGAATCTGGTTTGCGAAGAAAGGACTAATAGTTTGCATGGTCTATGTCAGCACAATGAGGATGAAGGAGGAGAAAAAACACGATTGGCGAGTCAGCGACGGAATGTAACTATACGAACAATAGAGGTAATAAACTATAGAGGACGAGGATCTCGCAGAAATGCTTCTTCAGCCAAACAGAAACTTCAGAATATCAGAATTCATAATTGCAAAGTGGATTGATACGTAGATAAAATGACGCATTCATACACCAAAATAATTTAAAAATAGGGTAAAGTGCCCAATAGTGGACCCCTCCTGTCATTTTTGCATTATTACAACAATGTAAACATTTTGCTATGGAATTCCATCGGGAGAACCTACCTTACAGTCCTATGATTTGATTACATGCATTGGAAATGCTGTGGAAAGTTAAATTAAATGATTTTTTACAATTCTATAAAAAATAAACTCGAGAGTATCCATTATAGGAATATGTTGGGGTTCCATAATAGGGAAGAAGAACGTTCCGAACGAGTACAACCATTGTATTCTAATAATTTTGTATTATTTCAATACAGTATCTGTATGAAAAGCTTACATTCTTTGTAATCAAATCTTGCAGAATTATAGGGGAACGGTTCGCCAATTCATCTCATAGCTCCTATTTCCATCCCATCAAAAACAAAGCAATGATAAGGAATTCGGTTTGTTTATTATTTTTGTGATTTTTTTCAGCAGTGAGCACGCATGTTGACAAAAAGAAGCGACGAATTTGGTGCCGTATTTCTTTGTTTAGCGATGAGATGGATATATGTACAGTGAGATGGAGATCGGAACATTTCCCCTATATGCCAATATTTTATACAAAAACTGAAAGATTGTTTTTTTAGGTGTACACACTCGCTCACACAAACACACATACTACTACTGACAGTACCTCAATTCGTCGAATTAAATCGATTGGTAAATAACACTATGGGTCTGAGGGCTTCCTACAAAATGTTTTTGGAGAGGATCTTTAGCCCTTACTCATACTTAGCATGTGAGAAAGGCAAAAGGAATGTTTGAAAGAAGTTTGTAATCATAGTGTTGAACTCTCATTAGCCTGAAAAATGAGTTTGAAAAAGTTTAAAAGAATGTTATCATAGTAATGAAGAGTTATCAGTCTGAATGATTTGAAAACAAACAAACAAACAGCAAACAAATTGAACAACATTGAGTCCGAAATCTGGTGCAATCCCCTTTTATGAATTCCTTAAAAGATAAGTACAGGGTGTCTGCAAATTATCCGTACAGGTTTTGGCAGTTTGCTTCTAAAACGCAAAAAAAAGTAACAATGATATGGAAATGCTAATATCATCTTCCAAACTTGGACGTACATGTTCATGATAGCATTAGAGGCGAAGGTATAGAATTGATAGTTCCGTTAGGATACGGCAGGCATGAAGAATGTTTTTATAGAAGTCGATTTGAAAGCGAGCGGAGGGCAATATTTGTGATGGCACATATCGCACGACCTTCCTTCTGCCAAGCTCCCGTATGAAGGGGGAAGGAAGAATATCAGTGTGGAAGCTGATATATCTCCACTGGCAAAAGGAAGGTGGTTTGACTTGCTCATATGCCATCGCGTGCGGAAGGATTTGCTATCGACGAGTACTGTCCCCAAATTTCTAATATGACATCAGCATTTAGTCGAATAGGATTTTATTGCACAGTTCTGTTTTCTCATTGCGTCCGTCTCGTCGCAACCAACTTGGCTGCCTCGGAGAGAACAAAGCAGAGAAAGGCACTGCTGCTGTACCGTCGACCAATAACAGCTTAATTGATGGATGCCCCCACCAAGGGTAGTACACT
Source organism: Armigeres subalbatus (assembly GCF_024139115.2). NCBI lineage: Eukaryota > Metazoa > Arthropoda > Insecta > Diptera > Culicidae > Armigeres > Armigeres subalbatus. The sequence continues at coordinate 73,014,848 of NC_085140.1, forward strand.
AAATTAATGATTTCGTGTGTGTTACTTCTACGTGAAGTTAAACGATTTACAATGATATGGAAATGCTAATATCATCTTCCAAACTTGGACGTACATGTTCAAAAAAAAGTAATAATAGACTCACTCAGTAGTTCTGTCGGTTCTACAGCTCAGCAAGTTATAACAAATGTATTTTCTGGCAATACTTGGTTTTGGATAAAAGGCAATAAGGACTATTAGTATTTGTGGATGCTTTTTCCAGGATTTTTGAAAACAAAGACAAGACCTTCCAACTCACCGGATTTGAAGCAAATTCATCATTCGGCCCATCTTGAAAACAAGAACCAACAGAGCACCGAATACGTCACTGAAACTCGAAATCATCTTATAGTTATCAGAATTATCTCAAGAGTATCGATATGATAACGTGCAGCCATCGGGATAATTTCTTGACACGTTCAAAGACGTTTAACTTAGGATATGGTGGTCATTTTGATATGATTAAATGCAGCTTGTTTCATGCAACCCTATTATAATAACATATGCATTACACATGCATGTTGGTTTTTTAATTCATTTAAAAAAATAATTGTAAACCTATTTTGTTGTACGGATAATTTGCAGACACCCTGTAGATAATCATACGATTTCCTGGAAGTGGATAGCTACGATGCATACAAACTTCTAAAAGCTTCTGAGGTTGAATGGACTAAAGTTCAAACGGAATCTTTTATTTTATACATATTTATTTATGATGACTGAAGCAATGTTTCCTACAATAATTTCAAAAACATACTTCTTAAGCAAAATCTTGCTTATAATTGACCAGGGTTTCTTCTTCTTCTTATTGACTTACATCCCTCACTGGGATACTGTCGCCCTTAGTGTCGCAGCTTAGTGTTCATTAAGCACTTCCACAGTTATTAACTGCGAGGTTTCTAAGCCGAATTACCATTTTTACATTCGTATATCATAAGGCTAACACGATAACATAATTTTCACTAAATATTACAAGTAAAAGGATGCTCACTCACTTATAAATTCGCAAAAAAATCGTGTTCGGGAATAGTAAAACGTTTGGATGGGTGATAACAATTTCTCGTTTTTTTTGCAGTGCAGGTGTGTGGTTTTTGTGATGATTGCTCGCCGAAATTGTAAATAAAAGAGCTCTGTGAAATCGAAGGTCGATTTTTATTTGTATTTTTTGATTTCCCTGAAATTTTGTGTATCCATTCTTTATGAACAAAAACATAATTTGCCTAAGCAAAAACACCTTGAACACTTCCAGTAACTCGAAAACGGCATGTCCAATCGTTTCGAAATGTTCGGCAAAGTTTTAGGTAAATCAATAGGGCTATGTGAAAAAAATACACCCTGTGGAAAAAAAAAGCAATTTTTCAAACATTGAAACTAAAACTCTAAAATCGATTTTCAGATGCAGATAATATATGTATTATTTTGCACTATGGGTCATAATGGAGAAATGATAGACAACAAAGTTATAATTTTCAAACTAAATTGGTTATTCTAAAATGGTTAAAATATTATTTTTACGTTTTTATCAATTCGATTTTTCCAAGTGCTGTCGCTTCTGAGATACAACGGTTTGAAGATAAAATACATCGATTTTATTTAAGCTCCCGGCCTTTTTCGGATGGTTTTCTGGAAACGTCGATATTTATTGTCTAAGCTGGTCATTTCCATGGTATAGGGTTGTGGGAGAAAATATATCTCCGAAATACAGACTCAGGGTCAACTATTTTGGGAAAGAATATTTCAGCCATACTAATATTTGACATGGTGCTTTTATTAGCCGTGCGGTAAGACGCGCGGCCACAAAGCAAGATCGTGCTGAGGGTGGGTGGGTTCAATTCCCGGTCCGGCATCCCCAAATGCAATATCGGCAATGTCCTAATGAGGGAAGAATATTTGACATTTGTTACAGCGGAAGCCTTTTTTTTTTAAATATTGTACATTGGATCAGGATGAACAAACAATAATAAGAACGATGAAAAATAGATTCTTGATTCGATTATCCATTCTTTAAATGTAGTATGCCCACTTGGGTGGTCGGTATTGTCCTTTATTCTAAAATACCGGAATTCGGTATTTGGTGGAGTAAATACCGGTAATACCGGTATAATACCGGTATTTGTGAAAATTTCAGAAATAGAATAAAAACTTTTGATTTGTATTTTTGGGGGAAAACAATATTTCTTGACAAACTTCAAAAATTAAAATCATTGCTAATGAGATGAACAAAGTGAAACTTAAGTAGACATATCATACTGAGCGTTTCATCTTCCAATCCGCATCGGATTTTGTTGGCAATATTGCCAGCTGATGAGAATGCCCTCTCTGGTTCAACCGAAGTTGGACAAATGGGTTCAACAGCGTTGAAAATCAGTGTCAAGTACTTGGCCTGAATCCTGGCGTCAACGTAGTTATCACCGGCAACGCAAGTGTTTTGCTCTGCAGCAGTCTCTTCACGAGTTGTTCATTATCCGATGAAAAATCATCCATCGAGACAACTATTTCGTACCGTTCGTCAGGTGTGGTCGTTTTCCCAGTTTCGACGGTAGCATCAGCAAAGAAATCAACGCTTCAAGATCCTCCGTTTGCGTTATCAAAGTGGCTTTGGATGTTTTGAAGAAAGTGCCAGAAAGTGCTTTTCAGCAGAATTATTCAAAAAAGTCTCTCTTAGATTCGTTCTTTGAAAGCATCGAATAAGTTAGCAGCAATTTCTGTGGCTTGATTTCATAATTGCTACAAATAAATTGGAGTGCCATGTCAACTGCAGTCTGTAGTCTCACTGCAGTTTGAAAAGGTTCGAAAGCTTAAATTGTTTCACCTACCGCTAAAAAATCATCCTCACTTAATTTGAATTTGGATTAAAGCTTCAAATCGATCAGTCATTTTTTGTCTCGGTTGAACTCCGTCAAATCTTGCTCCAGAAATGTAACACAGTATTCCGCATCCATCGATTCTATTATTCTTCGAAGTATTTTCCCGTAAACTTTTTGTGTAATCCCGTCGTGGGTTTTTGGAATTTGGTTGAAGTTAATAATGTTGAAGTCAGGATAATGTTATGCAATATTTGATGAGTTTTAATTCCGCTTGTGCTGGAGCCTTAATTACTTTTGAGCACTTCACGCACTTGGCTAAGTGGTTGTTGCACGGTGGGTCTTTAGCTGATATATGTAGCTGAAAACTATTCGTGATTTTTTAAACAGATAGTAAAATTTGACATACCGAAAATACCGGTATTTTGCCATTTCTAATACCGGAATTTTCGGTACTCAAAATTGGCCGGTAATACCGGTATTACCGGTTTCGGTACTACCGGTTAGACCACCCTGGCCCAAACATGTTTTCAAAGGGAGAATAAGTAGGTTTATTAATTAACTTCAGACTGACGATAGTTTAAACGAAAACGGTGTCAATAAATAAATCTATATACATAAAAATAAATTTCTGTCTGTCTGAACCTTATAGACTCCAAAACTATTGAACCGATCAGTGTAAAATTTGTATGCAGAGGTTTTTAGGGTCCGGGAAGGTTCTTAAGATGGTTCGAGACCCCTCCCACCTTTGGAAAGGGAGGCTCCCATACAAATGAAACAGAAATTTCTGCATAACTCAAAAACTAATCAGAGTATAAATCAATTTTAGGCGAAACGAAGTTCGTCGGGTCTGCTAGTAAATAAATAAAATAAACATGCCGTAACTCTAGACACAATTTTATTTTATCGTCCAAATTTGTTTCAGAAAAAAGACAGCTACAAGACTTTACATTCTTCCATTTACTTCCACTATGATTTTAGTGCAAGTAAATGAAAGAATTGTGGAGTCTTATAAATATGTAACATTTTCCTTAAGACGCTCTAAAATAATTAATCACCAGACGAAATAGTTGTGAGTGAATGTTCTTATTTACGACAAACTACGAGACAATGCTGCTCCCTCGACCAGCTTATACACCACGGCAAACTACGTTGGGCTGAGCACGTTGCTCGTACACTGGGAGAGTGTTTGGCGAGAATAATATTCAATAGGGAACCCGGAAGAAGCTGTTCGCTTCATATTAGATCGTGTTGATGGCTTTTTGCAGAGAATCTGACGGCGCTAACCATTCAGGCCGACTGGAAGCGGATGGCCCCAAAATCGAATCAAGTCCAGTGGAAATGGATACACGGATCGACGTAGGATTATTGTGGTGGAGCTTCAGCTTATCAAGTATCAAGTATTGAGAAGGCTATCGAGATATTTATTTTTAGATTTTTTTTTGTTCAATCTCCATCTTCCTCAAAATTTGTTAAGCACCATATTGTTTTCATTACCAAGACCAACACAAACCAGATATTTAATTAATTTAAATTTAATCCCACAAAACTTCACATATTCGTTGAAAGCTGCTCTTTATTGTTTTTAATTTTATTTATCTATTTGCGAGTCTATTTGTAAGTGTGAAAAAAATTACGTTATTTGGGAGATTTTTCAAAATTTTATTTTTATTTCACGCATAGTTTTACAGAGCATTAGAGCATATTTTTTCGACAAATTTTATTGTATCGTTTGGAAATAGTCGTTTCTTGAACAGTCTTAAAAATCGCAATTTTCACCTTCACACCCATTTCAATAGTAAAATCTGTCAAAACTGACAAGTCTGCCATGTGCTGTTCCCTTCAGACTTTTCTTTCTTTTTCCGATATTTTTTAGATCTGTTTTGACAGGCAAGGAGCATAAAAAAAGGCAATCCACGAATGAAAAAAGAAACTTAAAATTTGCGTGACTAGGTAGAATTACGTAGAATTCGTGGTAGAATGCCAAATTCAAAGTTTTCGAATTAAATTTCCAATCCGGCCTTTATTCCTATTGGGTCGACCTCCTGGTCATAGTTAAGGTTTAATTGTATGTCAAGTTTTCATGAGGAACGGAAAAAAATAGTTCAACGGTAATATTTGAAACAGGCAGCACGTAATTTTTTTTTTACAGATTACATGTAGAAGACCTATCATATGTAGCACATTTGCGATCATTTCTAGCGTCCGGGAAAAAAAAATCAACATGAGATAAGCAGATGTCTCTACGAGCGTCAAAATTGGAAAGGGGATTCATCGGTTATTTCCTTACAATTTTGATTTCAAACAAGCGAGAGATCGTTTAAATGCGATAAACGACGATGATAACCGCTCGTATCAAAATATTTGCTTATCATAAGCAATAAAAAAACAAGCCCATAAAAATCACCCACGAAAACAATCATCAATGGGTAACCTCAAACAGGATATACTTTAAAACGCAATACATTTCCAAGAAGCAGTACAAATCCATTTGCCTCTAATCATCTGGTTTGTTTAGACTTCAAAATCTCCAAAGCTCCAATCACCCATTTCTTATCAGTTGATGGTCGTTTTCCGTTAGTCATTGCTCTGCCGAGTATCGAAAACTGGTGCTGCATCATCGACAAGTCACACAAATCACTTGACACCTAGCCAGGTAACCTTTGCAGAGGTACACCCCTCCACTGTTATCAGTCCCATAAAATCATATTTATTTTCAATCACAGTGATTAAACTCCCCCTTCCACTCACGCCTCCAAGCAAACAGAAAAAAAGTATCAACCCACCTTGCTCCTCCTCTGCTGTGAAAGCCTCCAAAGCCGGCAGTTACTGTGCTTTGTTGTCACTTTAACAAGTCATTCACTTGTCAGAACAGACCTTCCGAAGCCGCTGCTGCGCTCTTATCAGAGACTCTGCACACTCGACAGTAGCCATCGGTCGCTTATCGCCGCTGCGCTGGAAAATCACTCACACGTGCCCACCATTAGAGCCTTCACACGAAGCGGCGTTGATCAAGCGTCTCACATATGAATCATATCGACAACAAACATTCGAGACGAGACAAGGTTGGACTCGCTTTCACTTGACACACCACAACAGCTGTCTTATCACAGCCACCCGACCGGCCGGGCGGCCACCGTTCTCCAAATAAGACACACTCTGACTTCTTCTTGTGCGGAAGGAGCGGAGCTTGCTACTTTCTCCACCGGATGGCGACAGTTGTCCAACGCGTGTGCAGGTGGCGCCAGTTCTGCCCAGACCTCCACGAAATGTGCCACTTTTTGTGATGACAAATTTGCAAGCAAAAGAAGAAGTTCCCGCAATTGTCACTAATTTTGCCAACTTTGCTTGACTCACGACATTCGCACTTCGTTCCTCACATGCTTGGAACCGATTTGTCTTTCTCTAGTCCCGGTGCACACAGTCCACGGGCAGCTCCGCCGAACGATTCGTTTCGCAAGGACTTCTGGTGATGTACTGGCACCCGCCTTGGTGCTGTATTTGTCATCTAGCTGTACCTCGACCGCTCGACTGACGGACCGCTTACGCCACCCCCGCTTTCGAGTTACACGGGATGATGCTCACTCTTCCCCTTGAAAGCAAACAAGGAAAGAACTCCATCCCGCGCATGTTTATTTCGCAACTCACTATACTTTTTTTTGTCTTTCTCCGTCCAAGCAACGCGATATCTCGCCAGGAATCAGCATGATTACTGGCTATAAAAAAACAAGAACAGATCCAAGCACTCACTCATGACACGCTACTTGGTTCTTATTTTTCTAGTCACACTACACCGCGCCATCACTTCCTCCTCGCAGTGCACATCATCGTCCTCGCGCTCAACGCTGACTCTGACTGCACCATCCCGAACAACCCAACACACACTCTCACACATACACACACATACGTTCAAGCTCCCCGCGCTCGTTCGAGAAGCTCCCCGCTGTGCTGTTTATTTTCCAACGCTCGCTGCAATCTTTCACACCCCCTATCCTCGCGAGCAACCACCACCGTCGGTATCAAAATCATCGAAGAAGGCCATGACAACGCGACGCGTCGTTGACGGATCGTTCCGCACTGTCAAACTCAGCACTACAGCCATTCAGCGGCAGCACAACAAACAACTACACACGTGCACCCTTCCGCTCTTCAACCAGCCGTTGCTGTTGATGCAAATGCTGAACCCCTCTTCCGCCTATCGCTAACATATATGACCGTGTTGTGCTGTATTTGAAGGAAGGGCGCAGCGCTTCACTGCACTCCACTAGGCAGCGCACACCATCGCATTGTTGATTGCATACGCTGTTTAGTGTTGACCACGCCCACTATCACCCCGTCGTTGTCGTCGAACTGTGCAATTGCGTCGATGGTCGGTGACAAAATTACCTGTGTTTACTGCAGAGCGGCAGAGGGTTACGCGAAGGGTGCGGGTTTCGGTAGTAAGGAGGGGAATCCAGTGGGATTTTGCGCACGAGGAGAGTACAGCAAAGCGGACTGACAAATTTAACGATGAGAACTGGCTGGTGCTGCCTCTGGCGGATGATAGCGCAACTGTGGTTGAAAGTGCGGTGGCGATTAGTTCTCACCTAGAGAGGTGCTGCCAATGGGTATGGTGGACGGAATCGGTACCAAGCTGAGTGGAAACAGTTGGGAACAGAAGAAGATGATATCCTAGAGGGGATTGATCTAGGATGTGATGAGAACAGGAATGTTTCTAGTTCATAGAAATTTAATGTTGAGATTGATACCAAAAGTGTGTTTCTTGGCTTCGTTCAGTTGTGAATTTTTATACAGCCCTGAGCTTCACGCCGTTGAAGGGAAAGATTGTACTTGGCATATTGAATTATTTCAGAAATCAATTTATGCTAGAAAATATCTTCATATTTTTTTTTTCAACATAGGAATTTCTAGTCTAGCTTTATATGCTTTAAAAATATATATTATGGTATACTGGAACTAGTAAATACCGAATTTTGTGGTGCTGTAATTTAAGTTGAGTTAGGCGTGACATTAATTATGTTAGGATTTTTTACCCTTTTCCGTAAGTTGTAAGACTGGTTTTATAAAAATAAAGTTTTGTATGGACAGTTGAAAATGACAGGTCTTTCTCCCCCTTTTCTATCAAGAATTTACGTAAGCGACTTTTTTTGGCAATCCTCCACTAGAACCTCAAAAGTGTGCAACCACCAACATATTTTGGCATCACATTTGCATTGGTCCCTCTCTGTTCAATATTTTTCACGCGGATACTGATTCCGAATCTTGGGAACATGTATTTCTCCAAAAGATCATTCTTGACAAGGGTGGTTTCGAGCATTTAGTAATTTGTGAATGTGTTGAACGAATAATCGATTTGCAGATAAAACATCGCGTTAATAGTCCATCATAAAGCACATTTTGAAATTCAGCTTCTAAACTGAATTATTAACAAGTGTTTAGTAACAATCGATTCTAAATTATTGAGTTGGTCGAACCACCTTTCATTAAATTTATACATTTAATTTATCTAATTTATTTCTAGGAGTGGACCACAAAGCAAGACCATGCTGAGGGTGGCTGGGTTCGATTCCCGGTGCCGTTCTAGGCAATTTTCGGATTGAAAATTGTCTCGATTTCTCTGGGCATAAAAGTATCGTCGCCTCATGATATACGAATGCAAAAATGGTACCTTGGCTAAGAAACCTCGCAGTTAATAACTGTAGAAGTGCTGAATGAACACTAAGCTGCGAGGCGACTCTGTCCCAGTGTGATGGGGTTTAACAGTGGGACCTGTTAAACTTCTATAAAAAGCTGCATGTATCCGCAAGCAGGCTTCGCCAAAGCGACCGTGTGCCACGCAAAGCGCACAAGCTCAAGTCCTGGTGTCAGGTGGAACACTAAACAGACCTGATACGTCAGCCCTCTAACAAGACAGGAGGTTTGCGCGGGCCCAATAAGCCGCATGTAAAACCACAAATTACGAACGAAATAAGAGATGATACGATTCGTTATAATCGGCAAAGACCCAGGCGACGAATAAAGAATCACGGCTAGCTTCTACCAAAGCTGTGGCTCCGCCAACGAGCTGGGGATCGGCTTCATAGTGCTGGGCAAAATGCGCCGACGCGTGATTGGGTGGCAGCCTCTTTTAGAGGGGGAAAATTTGAAGTGTGGCATGAGTCATTTTTTTTAGCAAATCGAAATTTTTTGCGCAATGCTAAGTGTTTTAGTATGTAAATTTATTGGTCAATATGAATGTATAAAAACAAAAGCTCTATAGACAGAAGTTGGACTTCGGATGGCCACCGAATAGGTTCCGGAAACCTGGAACAACAAATTGCAAACATAGAACCACCAAATAAATCAGCCTTCCGACACCTCAAACTGTTCATTATCTTATGAAAAGTTCAAGAAACGCCATAATTTTTTTTTGAAGTGTGGTAATGGCCATGCGATGGCCACGAGAAAGGTTCCGGAAGCCCGGAATTTCCGGTACAAAACATAGAACCAAGAAATAAATAAGCTTTCCGGCACATCAAACTTCTCATAATCTTATGAATAGTTAAAAAAAACGCCATACGTAGCATACCGTGAGAGACTTTTTTTTCGCAAGCTGTCATGATAAAAAACTGATTCGGGAGGCCATACCCCATGATAAATTTCTTTTAAAAAGCTCCAAACGCGGGGAGCACTGGTTCTGATGATGCATTTAAACTTGTTCTACACAGCTGTGCAGTTCCCAACATAAAATTAACAAGACTTGAGGAATTCCTCCGAGAAGCTTCCGAACGAATTTTTTTGTAGAATTTCCGGAGGAATTCCTTTGAAGAACTTTCGAGAGAACTACTTTAAGGAACTTCCGGATTGATTCCTCTGATTAACTTATGGAGGAATTCATTTGAAAAACTTGCGTAGGAATTCCTTTGAAGAGTTTCTGAAGGAATTCCTTTCAGGAATCACTGAAGAAATTTATTTGAGGAACCCGAAGTTCCTCCGGAAGTTCCTCAAAGGTATTCTTTCGGAGCTTCCTCAAAGGAATTACTGCGGAAGTTCTTCCAGGAATTCTTCCAGAAGTTCCTCCTGGACTTTCTTCGCAGTTTCTTGAAAAATTCCTTCAAGAACTCATTCGGGAATTCTTCGAGGATTTTTTTTCGAAAGCTCCACAGGAGATTATTCCGGAAATACCTCCAGGAATTCTTACACAAGCTTTTCCAAACATCCGTCAAGAAGTTTTTCGAAAGATCCTCCAGTAGTTCCTCCAAAAATTTCATCTTTCCCCAAAAACGAGGAATTTAAAATATTAAAGTTCCAAAAAAATCAAGCTTCCAATAAATAGAAAAAAAACCCTTCCGGAACTCGCTTAGTCCTGGATCACCCACGCATTCCTGCCACTCTTGTGAATGACAATCGTGCTGTTTTCGAAGGTGTTGTACTTTTCACAACGGTGCGAGTCCCGGAAGGTTAATAATGCAAAATTTTCATTAACGCAAGGACATTTTCCAAAATCCGAAAATTATTGGCATTATTTTTATTTTTTTACATACTGTTTTTTACGAGGTACGTATCCCTCGTAAAAAAACTGAGTCCTAATCAAGTAGGAAGTAGCTAGTAGCAGGATTGAAACTTTAACTAGTTCAATGGTAGGGGAAAAAATGAGGTTCACTACATAGTAAGTTACTACGCACCATTCACCACCAACATATCATCTTGTTAATGGTGCTGAAGCAAATGAGGCTAGTGCAGTTTATCCCAACCCATTTGACAGCCCGTCGTGTCACTAACACTCCACTACAAATGTTGATTAATTTTGAGCTCTGATGAAGATACGAACTCCCGGATCGAAACGTTAGCAATGTCAATCAAAATTCTTCTCAACAGACCCTGTCAAGATATGCAAAACATTTTATCCTGCTTTTCAATGCATGGAAGATCATACGAAACGTTCATGAGTTCAGGTTATCAGATATTCAATTCCTTAAAAGTTATGCGGTACTTCCGGATGCGATACTTCCGGAGAAGTTCCCGGAGGAACTTCCGGAGAAGTTCCCGGAGGAACTTCCGGAGAAGTTCCCGGAGGAACTTCCGGAGAAGTTCCCGGGGGAACTTCCGGAAAAGTTCTCGGAGGAACTTGCGGAGAAGTTCCCGGAGGAACTTCCGGAGAAGTTCCCGGAGGAACTTCCGGAGAAGTTCCCGGAGGAACTTCCGGAGAAGTTCCCGGAGGAACTTCCGGAGAAGTTCCCGGAGGAACTCCCGGAGGAACTTCCGGAGAAGTTCCCGGAAGAACTTCCGGAGAAGTTCCCGGAGAAACTTCCGGAGAAGTTCGCGGAGGAACTTCGGAGAAGTTCCGGAGGAACTTCCGGAGAAGTTCGGAGGAACTTCCGAGAAGTTCCCGGAGGAACTTCTGGTGAAGTTCCTGGAGGAACTTCCGGTGAAGTTCCCGGAGGAACTTCCGGTGAAGTTCCCGGAGGAACTTCCGGTGAAGTTCCCGGAGGAACTTCCGGTGAAGTTCCCGGAGGAACTTCCGGTGAAGTTCCCGGAGGAACTTCCGGTGAAGTTCCCGGAGGAACTTCCGGACAAGTTCCCGGAGGAACTTCCTGACAAGTTCCCGGAGGAACTTCCGGAGAAGTTCCCGGAGGAACATCCGGAGAAGTTCCCGGAGGAACTTCCGGTGAAGTTCCCGGAGGAACTTCCGGAGGAGCTCCTGGAGGAACTTCCGGAGGAGTTCCTGGAGGAACTTCCGGAGGAGTTCCTGGAGGAACTTCCGGAGGAGTTCCTGGAGGAACTTCCTGAGGAGTTCCTGGATGAACTTCCGGAGGACTTCCTGGCGGAACTTCCGGAGGAGTTCCTGGCGGAACTTCCGGAGGAAAACCTGGAGGAACTTCCTGAGGAGTTCCTGGATGAGCTTCCGGAGGAGTTCCTGGTGGAACTTCTGGAGGAGTTTCTGGTGGAACTTCCGGAGGAGTTCCTGCCGGGGGAAGGAACTTCCGGAGGAGTTCCTGGAGCCTAGCAGCTCACATATTATATATAGGTTACTGCAACTCATATGTTACCAGATTTAGTCGCATTCCAGTTGCTGCAACAAGATTTGCTTGACTTGTGCTTCTCGGGGAGGAATTTTCGGAGGAATTCCTGGAAGAACTTCCGGAGGAATTTCAGGAGGAACTTCCGGAGGAATTCCTGTAGGAAATTCCGGAGGGGTTCCTGGAGGAACTTCCGGAGGAATTCCTGGCGGAACTTCCGGAGGAATTCCTGGCGGAACTTCCGGAGGAATTCCTGGCGGAACTTCCGGAATAATACCTGGAGGAACTTCCGGAGGAATTCCTGGAGGAACTTGCGGAGGAATTCTTGGAGGAACATCCGGAGGAATTCTTGGAGGAACTTCCGGAGGAATTTCTGGAGGAACTTCCGGAGGAATTTCTGGAGGAACTTCCGGAGGAATTCCTGTAGGAACTTCCGGAGGAATTCCTGTAGGAACTTCCGGAGGAATTCCAGGAGGAACTTCCGGAGGAATTCCAGGAGGAACTACCAGAGGAATTCCTGGAGGAACTTCCGGAGGAATTCCTGGAGGAACTTCCGGAGGAATTCCTGGAGGAACTTCCGGAAGAATTCCTGGAGGAACTTCCGGAGGAATTCCTGGAGGAACTTCCGGAGGAATTCCTGGAGGAACTTCCGGAGGAATTCCTGGAAGAACTTCCGGAGGAATTCCTGGAGGAACTTCCGGAGGAATTCCTGGAGGAACTTCCGGAGGAATTCCTGGAGGAACTTCCGGAGGAATTCCTGGAGGAACTTCCGGAGGAATTCCTGGAGGAACTTCCGGAGGAATTCCTGGAGGAACTTCCGGAGGAATTCCTGGAGGAACTTCCGGAGGAATTCCTGGAGGAACTTCCGGAGGAATTCCTGGAGGAACTTCCGGAGGAATTCCTGGAGGAACTTCCGGAGGAATTCCTGGAGGAACTTCCGGAGGAATTCCTGGAGGAACTTCCGGAGGAATTCCTGGAGGAACTTCCGGAGGAATTCCTGGAGGAACTTCCGGAGGAATTCCTGGAGGAACTTCCGGAAGAATTCCTGGAGGAACTTCCGGAGGAATTCCTGGAGGAACTTCCGGAGGAATTCCTGGAGGAACTTCCGGAGGAATTCCTGGAGGAACTTCCGGAGGAATTCCTGGAGGAACTTCCGGAGGAATTCCTGGAGGAACTTCCGGAGGAATTCCTGGAGGAACTTCCGGAGGAATTCCTGGAGGAACTTCCGGAGGAATTCCTGGAGGAACTTCCGGAGGAATTCCTGGAGGAACTTCCGGAGGAATTCCTGGAGGAACTTCCGGAGGAATTCCTGGAGGAACTTCCGGAGGAATTCCTGGAGGAACTTCCGGAGGAATTCCTGGAGGAACTTCCGGAGGAATTCCTGGAGGAACTTCCGAGGAATTCCTGGAGGAACTTCCGGAGGAATTCCTGGAGGAACTTCCGGAGGAATTCCTGGAGGAACTTCCGGAGGAATTCCTGGAGGAACTTCCGGAGAAATTCCTGGAGGAACTTCCGGAGGAATTCCTGGAGGAACTTCCGGAGAAATTCCTGGAGGAACTTCCGGAGGAATTCCTGGAGGAACTTCCGGAGGAATTCCTGGAGGAACTTCCGGAGGCATTCCTGGAGGAACTTCCGGAGGAATTCCTGGAGGAACTTCCGGAGGAATTCCTGGAGGAACTTCCGGAGGAATTCCTGGAGGAACTTCCGGAGGAATTCCTGGAGGAACTTCCGGAGGAATTCCTGGAGGAACTTCCGGAGGAATTCCTGGAGGAACTTCCGGAGGAATTCCTGGAGGAACTTCCGGAGGAATTCCTGGAGGAACTTCCGGAGGAATTCCTGGAGGAACTTCCGGAGGAATTCCTGGAGGAACTTTCGGAGGAATTCCTGGAGGAACTGCCCGAAGAATTTCTGGAGGAACTTCCGGAGGAACTCCTGGAGGAACTTCCGGAGGAATTCCTGGAGGAACTTCCGGAGGAATTCCTGGAGGAACTTCCGGAGGAATTTCTGGGAGAACCTTTAGCGTAATCGCTGGAAGCACTTCCAGAAGAACTCCTGAGGGAACTTCCGGAGGAATTCCTGGAGGAGCTTTCATAGGAATTCCTGGAGGAACTTCCGGAGGAATTCCTGGAGGAACTTCCGTAGGAATTCGTTAAGGAACCAATTTGGCAAGATCTTCAAATGTGCGACCCCGTTTGGACTCTTATCGATCCTTCCCAGTAAACCACATATCGTATAACAAACAGCAAATAAAGTCGCATTGGGATCCATCAAAGATCTAAATCGCATTGCATATTAAACTTTGTCAGATTATTGTCGAAAAATGTTGTATTGAATGCATCGTATACGATAATTTTTACCAAAGTGAAAATCAATCGTTATTGTGTGAATAAAAACTCGTAATGACTTATATTCCTTGCAATATCTTATATCAGTGCGAATGAATGTCTATGTGAATAGTCGAAATCACTTTAGTCCAAATGGCTTGTAGAAGATTCAAGCAGTTGTTAAGATTTAAATTGTGTTGTTTATGTTGGACAAAAATTCGATTCCTTTCAAAATGTACACTACGGTGCGGTGGTAGAGTATCCGCCTGCAGATCCGAAGATCGCAGGCTCAAGATTTGGTGATGGTAAATTTTTTTTTATATGTTTTAATGTTTAATCGTAATACTATTAGTATGATGTTGGGAAAAATCGTGAAATAAAACTCGTATGTACCTATATCGCCTCCACTTTGGTACGTATATAGCCAATCTGTGCATTATATACGATAAAGTTGGTTCTTATATAATAACCTGTATCATGAGTTATAGGCAGGGCTGACAATCGTCATCGTCATAGCACGAAATGCCACAGTAGCGACGAGTTGCATTGTCTTCACTGCTACTCTACACATCGTCAATAACGCGCACGACGTTAACTTTCGTCGTGTAACCAAATCGTCCTGACGACATCGAAGAACGAAGACTTCATACCGTTATTCTTCAAGCGGCAGCTGCCATGCGAAGATTTTTACTAATTCTTTGTAATAATGAATTTGAAGCAACGTATGAAAGCGTTATGAATGTTATCGATACATTTATGTTACCAAATTTCCTACTATTTGTTAATTTGAGACGCTATTATGTTTTTAACCAGTCCGTCTATAATGACGTGCAATCAATTGTGTGAAGAAGTGACGACGAAAATCGTCATAACTTTTGGCTGCGCGACTATCGTCGTGGTACGCATGCGGCGCGAAGAAAACGAATAGGTGTTGCGTCGTGCAATGTTATGACGAAGACTAAATTTTTTTCGCTTTCTTCATACGACGAGAATGACTATTGTCAGCCCTGGTTATAGGTACCAAAATGTTGACTGGGTTATTAGTGTAAAGCCTGGTCGCGTCCTTCGTTGTTGTTTGTTCGACAAAGAATACGGTGGAGTAATTGTTCTACTGTTCTACTGTGCAAATAGAAAAAAAAGCTTGGGAAATTCAGAGAAAGTTGTTCGGAAAATTCAGAACATATTTTTGTGGCAGGTCTGACGAATTTCCGGGAAATTTCGAAATTGGAAGAAATTTCCGGAAATTCAGAGCCATTTTTCTTACCTGTATGTTACGGGACTGGTCACGACCACGGGAAGCGTCAGTGTCACACTGTTGCATGTCACAAGCGATCGATGGTAATTAAATTCTTTAAACTACTTCACTACTTCAAACACCCCGTCAAGAACTAGACTTAATTGTTTCTCTGCTCGCAACCATGTATTTTGTATTGGTAAATTGAATGATCAAGCTTATCCTCGCCGTTTTACACATTTAGAGCATTCACCAACCCTACGATCGATTCCAACCAGGTTGATGTCGTCTACAATGGACACAGGAGCATATGAGACCATGTGATGATAATGCCGCTCCATTGGAAGGTCTGACTGATCACATATGTAGATTTATTTGAACATAGAATTCTAAAACGCATCATCCTTCCTCAATCCATCTTTATGTCACACATTTAGGTTGCCACTACGTCTGTAACCCGATTAGGACTTAATTAAATACCATCAAATGTTGCATATTTCAGTCTAATCAGTTTGATAAATACTGATCCGTCGTTGATAGACCCTCACGAAAACCTGCTAGGATTTTTTTTTCGAAGAATGATTTATCAAGCGGTCTTAATCTATTAAACAAACAAAATTTTGTCCCCGGAGTTCAGGAGGGTAATCCATTATTTTTAGCTTTGAGGGCTAATACTGGAGATTTTTAAGAAAACTGCTCATGAGATTAAATCTAGAAAGCCATCATCCGTGTCTCAAATTATGTCCTGGATGGCGATTTTTTTTGTTGGGGCGTAGAACCACTGCGTCCATTGAGTTGAACTTTTGTGGTATACCCCTGATTACTCTTAACTATGTATTCGCATCTTTTAGGTTGATCACCATTTGTCAAGTAAACAACCTAAGACGCGTCTTTTCTCAGTTCGGTATAATTGAGTTAATAAAACCCACTACCTTTCCAGGATTTGTAGTCCAAATAACTCCTGGTTGCATGAGGCCACTATTTAGAAATTTAGATCTACCCTTGTACAATGCATCACAACTGCAGATGTTCCGAGGTTTCACGTTCCATGTTACAGAAACGACAGATATCATTCTGAATCTGGCCAATATTTTTCAAGT
Source organism: Armigeres subalbatus (assembly GCF_024139115.2). Classification (NCBI taxonomy): domain Eukaryota; kingdom Metazoa; phylum Arthropoda; class Insecta; order Diptera; family Culicidae; genus Armigeres; species Armigeres subalbatus. The sequence goes on from NC_085140.1 coordinate 73,031,327, forward strand.
GATATTTGCTCGGGCAGTGTCCGGTTATTAGGCCAGTGAAGGTGCAAAGAGCTCTCTTGCTGAGCTCCAAGAGATTTTCGGTTACTTTAACATTGGGAATTATAAATCTCTTTGATTGAGCACACTTTTCGGCAACCAACCAGTTGGTCATCAACCTTTGTGCTTCCCAGGATTTCAATTCCATTTTTATAGTACAGTATGATATACCGCAGAAAGGTTCTGGGCCAATAAACTGTGTGTTCGAACCTCGTTTTGCAAGCTCGTCTGCCTTTTCATTACCTTCAATGCCTCAGTGTCCTGGAACCCAGTACAAATTTACGAAGTTCTCTTGGCACACTTTTCGCAATGAAAGAATGCAGTCCCAGACAAGTTTTGATGTACATTTAAAGCTACTCAATGCTTTGAGTGCCGCTTGACTATCTGTGAAGATACAAATATTTGCATATCTATATTTCCTCTCTACACAGATATTAGCACATTTCATTATAGCAAAAATCTCCGCTTGGAACACCGTTGGATAGTTTCCCATTGCCACTGAGATCGATATCCCAGGGCCGAAGATTCCTGCTCCCGTTTTTGTTCCTATTTTTGAGCCATCTGTGTAGAATTTTATGGAACCGTCTCGAACAGTGGGACCTCCGACTTCCCAGTCCATACGTGATGGCTCACGTATGTTATAAGGAATGTCATAGTTCTCCACAGGTTTCATCCAGTCTCCACTAATATTCATCACTGGCCCATATTGGAAATTTTGTGAGATACTCACTGGCCCACTAAATCGCCTGACCCGTTATAGCAATGGACACTAACCTTTGCAGTTTTGTCAGCTTCTTCTGTGCAATAGCCTCTTTTATTTTTGGCCACCATACAAGAGCAGCATATGTCAGTTTTGGACGAATAATGAAAGTATAGATCCACTTTATCATTTTTGGTCTTAAGCCCCATTTTCTTCCAAATGTTTAAGAGCATATCCAGAAGGCACTAGTTGCCTTTCCGATCGCACACTCAATATGAGCATTCCAGTTTAGTTTACATAGAATCCAGAATGACTCCCAGGTATTTGACCTGTTCACTAAGCTGAACTTCTAGTCCTCCAAGCTTAAGAGCTTTTAGATCATGTTTCCTTCTTCTAGTGAATGGTACAATTACAATTTTTGACGGATTAATGCTTAGGCCTTCCTGAATACACCACGATTGGTTAAAATTTAGAGCCCATTGCAATCTTTCGGAAATGATATTGTCGAATTTCCCCCTAACTATGATTAAAATATCGTCAGCAAAGCCTACAACCTCGAAACTTTTTCTTCTAAGCTTCCTAGAAGATCGTCTACAACTAAGGACCACATTAGTGGTGAGAGGACCCCTCCTTGAGGGCAACCTTTTGTTGCCCATACTGTAAGAGACGAGCTTCCCAGCTCTGAAGAGATTTCTCTTTTTGCAAGCATGGTGTGAATCCATTTGATAATGTTCGTGTCGAAGTTTCTTTTCTTCATGGCACGATCCATTGACGAATAAGAAGCGTTATCGAAAGCTCCTTCAATGTACAAGAAAGAACAAAGTGCTTTTTCTTTTACCGAAAGCGCTTTTTCCTTTTTAGATACCACTGTATGAAATGAAGTGCCGTAATTGTTGACTTACCGGACTGGTAAGCAAACTGGAACTAAGACAGTGGATGTTTGATTATGTAATTTGAGTTGATATAATCACTCAACACCTTTTCCATAGTTTTCAACAGAACTGATGAAAAACTAATGGGCCTGAATGATTTAGGATGCGTCTTATCTCGCTTTCCTACTTTTGGTATGAAGATAACTTTTACTTTTCTCCATGAAGATGGAATATAATTGAGTCTTAGACTTGCCTTGAAAATCTCAATTAACGGCGGAATCAGCACTGATTCTCCGTTTTGAAGCATTGCTGGAATTATTCCGTCCGGTCCGGCAGATCTCACTGCATTCTCTACCCTGGCTTTCGTAAAGATATCGTCAGCCAAGGTTTGTGCAACATTTTTCGCATCATCAGACATTTTAGTTGTTCTTGCTGAACATCTTTGACTTTCAAACGAACCACTTGTTGTTGGGTCTACACACATAATCGATCCAGGAAAATGGGTTTCCATAATCAACTTTAATGTTTCACCAGAAGTTTGTGTGGAAAATCCATCCTTTTTTTCAGATTCCCTAGTTCATTAGTATGATCTTTTGCAAGTGCCCTCTGAAGTCTCGCGACTTCTGGAGTATTGCTAATATTTTCACACGTTTGAACCCAAGATCTTCTTTTGGATTTTCTTATTTCGTTATTGTACTCAGTAAGTGCACTCCTATACGGAGTCCAATTCGAGGTTCTTTTTGCTTTATTAAAAAGTTTACGAGAAGTCTTCCGCAGTTTCTCCAATTTTGAGTTCCACCACGGAACGTCCCTGTTAGAGGACGACTGTTTCGTAGGACACTGTTGTAGAAAGAATTATTAAATCTTATCATTAACCTTTTGGGAAAAACATTCCAGTTCTTGAATTAAATCAATCTTTCCTCCTTTTGTAAATGGGTCTGAATTTAAATATTGCTCATATTGCTCCCAGTTCGTTTTTCTAGCGTTTCTAAATGAAGTTGATGATTGTTTTCCCTAACTCCATTCAAACACAATATGTCTATGATCTGACAATGATGTTTCCTTGGAGACATGCCAGTTTGCAATTCTTTCATAAATCGCACCGTTGCACAGTGTCAGATCTAAGACCTCTTGTCTAATTGCATTAGAAAATGTTGGATCATTTCCCCTATCATTTTTTTCATAAGCTTGTCAAATTAGGATCATATTTGGCAAAAGAAGACCCGTCCGATAATATATAACCATTTGCTTTTATCATTACGTAATAATGCACAAGAAAGGCATCATTACCACTACTAGTTATGATTTGATGCCCTCTCACAGAGGAGACATTGTAGCCTCATTATTTTCATAAAACATAATCATAAGGATTAACTGCAAAGATCTCAAGTCAAGTTACAATGAAACACGGAAGCATAAATATCATGCTGCTAACAATGTACTATTATACCCAAGCAAGTCGAAAAAATTGTCCCATACTATCAAATATTTTTACCACATGAAGTACGGTAATAAAATATCCAATTTACGTTAAGAAGGGATTTTTATTTAGCGTATAGTTTATAAAAGTTCGACGAACACCAATGGCTGTTTTATTTTTACGAACAATTTATATTTAATAGTCTTAGTTTAGAGCAGCTGTCAAAGTAATGACTTCTTCACAAACTTCGATTAAAATGTTATTACTTAAACACAAACTGTTTTCAATAAAGAAGAAAACTATCGGCTCGTTTCTTAACATACTTATCAGCACCTGCAGTACCTATTTAGTCCCAGGGCTAACGCGTCCCACTTCAAAATGAAAACCATGTCCAATATCGAACTTTACACCTGTTTTGCTCATAGTAAAACATAATCTCACACCCGCCAACGAGCCACCCAAACAGCTGTCCTACTGCACTAGTCGCGCCCAGACCTAGCGCGAAAAAACGGCTGCTCTATGCTATTACTGCGGCCGTTCGTTGCCCGTTGTCGCCAAATGTGACACACTTTTATCTTGTCCTCCCAATCCATGTTGTTGTATCTCCCATGCCACTTTGCACTTGCACTTGCACATGGCAGCATGCACTTTACACCTTCACGAGATCGGCGCGCGGCCCGGGCCATTCGATCAACGGCGACGACGACGACGACCGCCCAAATGAAGTTGGCTTTTGTACCTTTCTTGAGTGTCACGCCGCGTTGCTCCGCTGCGCCTCCCGGCAGTCAGTGCGGCGATCCGCGCCAGTGCACTAATCTTCCTTTTATGGACATGGCAGCCCGTCAAGATATGAGCTTGAACTGAACCGACCCAACCGGCCCAACCAATCTACCCAGTGTGGTGTTGTTGGTTGTGAGACATTGCTGGTAGGTACTTGGTGTTGCAGCAATTGCAACCCTTGGCAGGTATTCACACCTTTTGGGGTCGGTCAAGTGGTATTTTTTTGTGTTAAAAATATGCATTGTGAGTTTGGCAAAGGTGTTTGAATGAGGTCTTTTTTAAAAAGTCACGATAGATATGTTGCAATAAAGCTTAATTGTTGTCCTGAATGCGAATTGTTAATGTGAATGAATGAGATGAGGGAAACAATTCAGATGATTCATGTATTCTTTTTGGAATTTTGTTTTGATTTTGGAATTCAGCTGATTCGGTTTGTTTTAGTGTTTTACGGAGTATTCTTTTTTATTTTCTTGTTAATTTCTCCTGAAGTCTCACGGAAAATGTTTCTAGAGTTCTCTTGGATTTTCACTCTTCTTAAAATAAAAGGGAAAGTCTCATGTACCGGGGGAAACCAAAAGCCGACATTGAAATAAATCAAGGGGGTGTAAAGTAATTAATGTATGAAAAATGTATCTTATCCATGTTCATGTAAATAAGTTTCATTTAAGAGGGAAAACAGTCATTCAGTATGCTTTAATAAAAGTGTTTAGACAAAAACACGCTGTACGGAGCGCAGCGTCCTGCTTCAAGCCAACTAACGTTACGAACGAATCGGATGTCTTGCCAGATATTCCGACGCTCGATTTGAATATATCCAGCGTCACATGAATCAGCCTTATAAGCTTTGCCGGAAAACCTTGTTTCAGACGATTGGCGGACCCTCCGTAGACTGCGTGGCCACGTCCACGTGCAGCCATGGATCAAGCTGGACATGCCACTCCGGCTTCAGACTGAGAAAATAAATATTAATGATAATTCTTGAACCTCTCATTTTTGCCTTTCTCGTTATTCTGCTTTCTTTTTTCTTCCATATTCTTGTGTTCGCTCCAAAAACAAACTTTTTATAAGAGGCCCGGAGACCCATAGTGCTATATATACCAATCTTTTTATAGAAAACCCATAGTTTTATAAACCAAGCGGCTCAGTTTGATGAATTGGGGTGATGTCTGTGTTTGCGCCTATTTACAGGCACTTATCCTTAACTCGCAACAAGTTGCATTCGACGAGGAATTCTGTTCAATTGTTTTCTATTGAAAATTACTGCATCGGACTATGGAATCAAAAGTTATGGCCTGACATTTTTTTTACAACAAAAACGCGTTAAATAGTGTAGCCTGTTTTTGAGTAACTAACCTTCAAATGATTTGATCGCAACAAGTTGCAATTAACAGGGAGTTCTGCCTCACTTTTTTTGATAAAAATTAGTTGGATCGGATCACGCGATCTAAAGTTATGGTAAAAATACTGATTTTAAAACGTATTTAGGTAATTTTATTTTGCACTAATCCGATTTACTCACAACAAGTTACGTTCGACGGAGTTCTTTGGGATCAGAGCATTAGTGATTAATCATAGATTTAATCATGATTAATGAATAATGGGTTATTTAATCATTATTCATTAATCATAATCATACAAAAAATGCGATTTAATCATTAATCACTAATCGTTATTCATATATTTTTGCATTTAATCATTAATCACTAATCGTATTCATGATTGTTTTGAGTTTATTCATTAATCATCTATTTTAATCATTGCATACATTGCTTTTATTCATTATTCTTTAATCATAATCATACAATTTTTAAACCTTTAATAACATAATTTGGTAGAAAGGTTACTTTATTATTGATCACTATGCAAATCGATCAATTTATTTATTCATAATCATTATTCATTAATCATATCGATCGTTAATCATTAATCATACACATATTGTGTCAACATTTAATCACGATCGGTAATCGTTAATCATACTTCAATCGTTTTATTCTTTAATCATAATCGTTAATCATTGTCAAAAATTATTTTAATCGTTAATCATAATCATTAATCATTGTCAAAAATGGATAAATCATTAATCATAATCTTTAATCATAGAGTTGAATGGTTTAATCATAAGAAATTTAATCATTCATTTTAAGCTTTATTCATTAACGCTCTGTTTGGGATGACAACAACTTAATGTGTAGATAATAAGCACATAACATATGTGTAACTGGGGTAGCAAAAGTTGTACCCTTATAACACTTTTTATTTGTTATACGGAACATCGAAACGTCAGAAGATAGTATAACAGTATTTGATCTAACAAGGGGTCACGCGACTTATATTGTATATCTGAATACGATTCGCGTTGCAATTATACACAAGATTTTTCCTAGTGGCGTTGGGTGTTTAGGAGCTGAAATTAATTTTTTATAATTAATTGGAGATTGGGGTAAACAATATTAAAGTAGAAAAGAAAGGAGTTTAGGGTATGTAACTGATAACTCGAACAAAATCCATTCGTACGCCGCGCACGGGCTCTTAACCAGTAAACGATGAATTTGTTTGATGTTTGGTTGAAATATTATGCAAGGTTAAAATACTTCGAACTTCCATTTACTTCCGCTATATTCATTTCTAAATGGAAGTTTGAAGTATTTTAACCTTGTAACATTTTCCCCTGAGACGCTCAATATTAATTATTTCATGAAATATTATGTTTTTATTCGAAAACCTATCAAATGCTCATTCATTGCTATGAGCATATTTATTATCCGCATTTCTCAAACATTTCCCATGTGTGCTGTCTCTCCCAGTAGTGTGGCAGCGCACCCGAATTTGACTTTTTTCTAACATGCATGTAACCGACTTTTTGTCTTTCAAAAGTCTTCTACACTATGTTTCCTTAAACTATCAATAACAACAAGTAGAGTTTAATTTATCGGATTATTTTGAAGAAATATTGATTTTTAAAAAGGTGATGCCTCACCTGGATTTACCCTCAGTTAAATGTTCAATGCACAGTTTTGGTGTTTTCTGTTTCGTTTTTACATGTCGTTGAACAGCTCTACTTTTGGTATAGAGAATTCGGAATACTATCAACCCAAAAGCTATGTTCTAATAATGAAAATAATGCCATGAAAAGAGATGACATTAATATCGTACATCGTAATAACCTATTCAAATTACGTGCTTCATGGCATAATAAAGATAATTTGATTTCAATGTTGAATCATCACATTTTCATTTAATATGATATCCAAATTGGAATCACCTCACAGTTGCGATGCTCTCCTGCATTATGATAAGCGAGTTTGCTTTCGTACGATTGATAATTTATAATGTTGCTTCTAATCTATCTATTTTGTTGTTGTCTATTTTGATTGTTACGCATCGTAGACAAACATTGGTGTATCCCTCGTCATCCTTTGGAAAAACCGAAGACTGCGTATATAAAGATTCGTTCCCAATGTAGGACAGTTCTAAGGAATATACTTTTTAACACATGTTGAATAAAATCTAGATTTGCTGACTCGAAAATATTATATCAATTTTAGAGGAATTTTATTTTCGTATGATAAATAAGTTGAAATGGATAAAAGACGAACATTTCAGCAAAAATCGCCTGAAAATAGAAGTTTACTTTACAAATAAATCAAATTAGTATTCATCAAATATAAATTGGTTAGTAACAGCATGGGAGGGACCTTCTTCTGGATGCAATCCATCATTTTTAAAAACAATGTAAAAAATTGATGATAGAAAAATAAATATCATTATACTTTGGCTACAGATCTTGCTCTTTGTAGTCTTGGAAAAAAGTGTTATAATTTTCTGATCATATGGTATTTGTTTACACTGGAAAATGACAGAACGATGTTCCCGTTCCCAATTATAACAGTTTTGGCTCATCGAAAGGGGGTCAACTTTTGGATTGGATTTTGTTCGAAGATCCACTTATGTTATGTGTAATAAGCCTTTTCATCTAACAGTGCTTTTTTGATTTTTTTTTGTACGAGTTACTTTTAATACCGCACGAGAAAGGCATTCACACTGCTTACTGGATTTATTAGGGTTTTCCTTCTTTTTTGTCCTTCATCCTTTTTCTTCATTTTCTTCTCATTTGTTCCATGTTCCTTTTTGCCTTTCTCGTATACTAAGTATACGTAAAGGCTATAATTTCACTCCATAACCAAACTTTTGGTAGAAGACTTGGCCACAGTGTTATATACCAAACGACTCAGCTCGACGAATTAAGATTATGTCTGTATATGTAAGCTAAGCGTTGATTCGCCGAGACTTTATAAAAAAATAATTTATTCACTAAATTAAACTGAATTCTACAATGTCACACTAAAAACTAAACTTGTCACTCGTTTATCGATCACTTTTATTAATTAAATCTGCTGATTCCGCAATCCTCCGGGTGGCGTGATTCCGATGCAACCTTTGTTCCCACGGCTTGTGGAATTTTGCGTGGCTCATCGTTTACGGCTCCGCGCTTGCTATGGGCTGGTTCTGGGTGTTCGCTGTTGCTATGGCCAGGTGAATGTGTTGGCGTTGGATGGTGACCGGAACCGACATAACGTCTCCCCCCTAAGTGTCAGGCGTCCTCGGTTGACCTCAAAGAGTCATCGGTGAATGTGAATTTGGCCGGAAAGAATAGGTTGGCCAAACTAGATGGGTTGTCCTTTTGTTGATTAACCGTTTTGTCTGTTAATTTTCCGTTCGCCGAACCTGAATTGCTACAAGATATGTGTAAAGTGGTTGTATCCTCATCTTTGGTACAAGGTTGACTTCTGTATCTGCGAATGCAGAAAATGATTAGGGTTATCGAAACGAGGAGGACAATGAGCACTCCTCCAATTGTCTGTGAGCTAATTATGTGAAATTTAAGCCTTCTGATCTCTTCCAAACTGTTGAGATTCATCAGATGCAGTTCTTTTACGTCCGTATTTTGCTTGGTTAATAATATCTCTTTTCCAAAAATTGGTGTAAAAATTCTTGTTGGTCGGTAGGTTTGGGGTTGCTTTTAAATGTGAAGTTCTGCACTGTAACTGTGCAGTTACCTGTTTCGATGATTGTTGGTGTTGATACTAGACGTGAATCCCGCATGAATCTTCTATGTATATTGTTGTGTCTGTGTCGATCAGTATGGTTCCTAGGCTGATTTCTTTGATGATTGGTTGCTCCGGTTGATTGTATGTTGAACATTTGGCTTTCCGGTTAGTGAGTATGTTGAATACGCAATCGTCGTTTACTGGATTAGTATTGTCGCAGATGAAGCACTTTTCCTTCTGCTCGTAAAATGTGTGTTGATGATAGGCCACATAGCGGATGTTTGTATCGATTCGTGTTCCGTTTGTGTTGATGGGTTCCAGTTGCATCAGTCTGTACTGCTTCTGCTCGATGATAGGAATTTTGATGATTATGATTATATGGTTGTTTTGTAAAGAGGCGATCGATAAAACAAGCCTATACATTTCGTCTTCGAATTTCATGTTGATTTGTTGATTTTCTAAGAACTTCCAAATATACTCTTTATCTTTTGGACTAAGAATGTTTTTGTTCAAGTGATTAGATTTCGAAAAAAACTAACTGTTCCTCCAGATCTTCTAATGTCTTAATCAAAATATCTAGATTTAAAATAAGGTTGATCTGTTCTAAATCTCTGCTAACTCTTGAATTATCTTCATCTATTTTGATAGAAATTGACCTTAGTGTTTTGGAAACCTTGTTAACTGTTGATTGAAGCAAGTTATTTATTCTGATTTGTTTCGCTTGGTTTTCTATAATTTTGTTGTTGACTTGATCCTGAATTTCAAAGTTTTGGTTGATTAAATCTAAATCGTCCTGATCCGGGTTGCCGGCTACGAATTTAACTACTTTTCCTAGAGCGTTTACAAGTCCTCTTTTGTGTCTTCTAGGGTAAAAACTATTCATTTTCTCATATGCTTTCCTAATCTTGAATTGAAAGGTTTGTTCTAAGTGGTCTGTGATATTAAGTTTAGTGGCAAGATTCTCTATATATTCGATGTTTTGCCTGATGTGTTCTAAATCAACTTTGTGGATAAGTCTCTCATAGCCTACTCGTATTCTGGCAGTGTCTAATTTGATTGTCAGTAGTCCATTTCTTGTTGATACATCGTGAAAGGTCGTCGCTGTAGTCAGTGGTATAAGTCTGAAAGGAGTTCAAGAAAATTTATCTCTTAATTCGTTTTTTGTGAATTTTTATTCCAAATGAATCTTTATAAGTGAGGTCGTTATTTTCTTGCACTCGTGAGGTCTTAAAAGGTTCTTTGTCTTTTGTGATACGTTGTGTAACCTTGATGTATACGTCTTTACCGTTTACCAACTGTTCTGGTAATGATTTTCCTTTTTTCCATCATTACCAAAATAGCTGATTGTGTCTTCTTGTAGTTTTGAAAAATATCGTCAGCGTTAGTCTGGTTTTGGTGGTTAAAGATAACTTGTCTTGGTTTGTACCCTGTAGCTGAATGGACTGTATTATTATAGATGTCTACCAAGATATTCATTCTGTCATGTAGTTCCAAATCTTTGTGTCTGTGGTTTAATGTCCGAAAAAGTTCTATTAACGTGGAGTGAAAACGCTCCACTATTCCGTTCGAGTTACTGCAACTTGCGTGGTGTATCTCTATATTTAAGTCTTGTAAGAAGCCTATGAAATCGATAGAAGTAAAACCAGGTTCTTGGTCGCAAACTATAACATCTGGTCTACCGAAAACCCGAATATGCTCTGTGATTGCCCTTTTCAGATCAATAATTGTTCTGGTTTCCAGAGCGATCACATTTGCGAATTTTGAAAAAGCGTCCACTACTGTTAACATTTTTTTGCCTTTTATGAAAATATGTCGATATGTATTTTTGAAATGGTCGAATCGTGTTGTTGGTTCTTTGAATTAATTTTGGGGGCTTTCTGTCGTACTTGCATTTCTTGCAGATAGGACAGTTGCTAATGTAAATTTTGAGCTTTTGTCGATTTCCGGAAAGAAATAGTTCAAAAGGATTTGTTGTTTATTTTCTTTTGTTCCTCTATGTGCGTACTCGTGGACTTTCCGCACAATTTCGTCCTGCTCCTCCGGGAGTCTAACATCTTGTAAGAGTACCTGTGAAATATAGATCTTGAAAATTTTGCTGTGAGAAAAGTGTTTTCGGTATGTTTCTTGGATGATCTGGGTTAATGGTATGGGACAGTAAATGCAATTAGTTCCGTTTGGGTTAAGTTTTTCTTTGAGAATTTCGACAATGTTTTCTTCGTTGAAGTCTGGTCTTGAGATTGTGAATCTGTGGTATTTGGGAAAAATCTGTTCGTGAAAGTCGAGTTCTTGTGAATGGATTTTGAATATCAGTTGTGTTCTAAACATGTTAGTCGGTTTCTCTGTCGTCCAAATGTAATGGTCGTCGCTAGTATCTGCTGAGTGTACAGTCTCTCCGTCACTGTTGTTTTCGTCGTGTTCGTCCTCTGTATTACTCTGGTTGTTGGCGTTGAGGTCGGTCTGCTTAATTCTTGAAAGGGCGTCTGCTACGACGTTCTCTCGTCCAGGTTTGTAAATTGTTTCGAAGTCGAATTCACTGAGGTCTATTTTCCAACGTATAATTTTTGGTTAGCACTTGTCATGGAATATATTAATGGCTGATGATCGGTAATTAACTTAAAACGTCGCCCGTAAAGATAGGGCCGGAAATGTTTTACCGCCCATATGATGGCTAAGAGTTCCTTCTCCGTGGTACAATAATTTTCTTCGGCTTTGCTAAGTGTTCTAGATGCATAGGCAATAGGGCGGTCTTTGCCAATTTGTCCTTGTGATAGGACTGCTCCGATCGCAAAATCGCTTGCATCTGTCGTCAAAATAAATTCCTTCTCAAAATCAGGGTAGGCCAAAATAGGGTCCATAATCAGAAGGATTTACATTTTCGAAGCATTGGGTTTCTTTTGCAGTGAACTTGAAGTCTGTATCGTTCCGCAGTAGTTGTGTGAGAGGTTTTACCATCTTCGCGAAGTCTTTAATAAAGCGGCGATAGTAACCAATGGTTCCAAGAAATTGTTTTAATTCCTTTTCAGTTTTCGGAATGGGCCAATTTTTTTATCACCTCGATTTTATCACTGTTCGGTTTGACTCCCTGTTTTGTAACGGTATGACCCAAAAATTGGACTTCTGGTCTAAAGAAGTAACACTTGTCCAACTGTATTTTCAAACATGCTTCCTTTAATTTTTGAAGTATCTTTCGAATATCCTTCACGTGCTCTTCGAACGAACTTGAGAAAATTATTATGTCGTCCATGTAAACGAGACAACATACCCCAATAAATTCCCTAAGAACGGAGTCCATGACCCTTTGAAACGTCGCTGGGGCGTTTTTTAGGCCGAAGGGCATTCTGGTGAATTCGTATTTTCCCGAATTCACAGAAAAAGCCGTTTTTCGAAGTCTTTTTATCTAGTTGAATTTGATGGAATCCAGATACTAGATCAATGGTAGAAATATATGTTGCTCTACCAAGCTTGTCTAATATTTCCGATATCTCCGGTATTGGATATCTATCGGAAATTGTTTTATCATTAAGTTTGCGATAGTCGATGACTAATCTAAACTTTTTGACCCCTGATGCGTCAGCTTTCTTAGGGACTACCCAAACAGGTGATGTATAGGGCGATATAGATTCCTTAATAATCCCGTCCCTCAACATCTGTTGTACCTGTTTTTGCACTTCAGTTTCAAATACTTGTGGATAGCGGTACGATTTGGTATGAATCGGAATGTTATCGACTGTTCTGATCTTATGTTTAATCTGATGAGTGAATGACAGTTTCTCATCTTCAAAGTATAAGATCTCTGAGTTATCCGAAATGATTTTTTCTAAAGCCTCTTTCTCTGGTTTGTTTAATGAGTCATCTTGTATTTTAAATTTGTTTCTCTTTGTGTTTTCCGGCTGTTCAATTTCTGTGAAGTCATTATTATTGAAACTGATTTCATTGATGTTGATTTCTAAGTTTGTCTTGTTGGGGTTCTTTACGGCTACGAAAGCGGAATTCCTTCTACTATTGTAAATACCTGGCAAGATAGAAAAATTTCCCATGTTCCTTTCCTCTCCTATAATAAAATCCCCATCATTTTCTGTTTTAATTTTAATGAACTGGACTTCTTGTTCATTAAGATTAATTTTTGTGTTTCAGGGAACCTCTTTTCAATTCGATAGTTTTCCTTCCAATTTTTAGTTTGTTTTTCCAATGTCTAACTGTGCGTTTAAATCGCGCAGGATTCATATCAATCAGTCCGTCGAAGAACTGATGGAATTTAAATACGTAAAATTTCAACTTTTTCTTTGTTGAGAATGGGTCAAACGAGACAGATTTATTGATTTTGAAAGTACCGTTAATATTTACCACTTTGAGACATTCTTCGTTCTTTGCGTTTTCCAAGTTTACATGTTCAGGGATATGTAATTTTGTTAGCACCAGTATCTATCAGAAATTTCATTTCGCCCTTCGTAGTTTGTATTGTAATATATGGAATGAAGTTATTCATCCCTTTGTTTTTCTGCAACCGGCTATCTGAAAATTTATCTCGTCTCCAACGAAATAGTCATCATCATCCGATTCGATTTTAGATGTGTTGGCTTCGTTTTCGACTGCATCCGGTTCTTCGTCATGCTCATCTAGATGTTTACTATGTTTTATTTCATGATTATTGACTTGCATTTTTGAAATGTGGGATTTCATCGAAACATCTTCATCATGATTATTGAATTTCCTGAATTTTCCAGAGTTTGGTTTCTGTTGGTTTGGATTCTGAGTATTGTGATTATTAGTATTCTGAATTTTTGGGTTCTCATTTCTGTTCTGGTATTTTGTGTTTGTGTTAAATCCCGATGAGCTAGATGAGACTTGCCGAGTTTCCATTTTCTATATGTCATGAGCTTCCTCCAAGGATTTTGGTCGGTAGCTTCTGACATACATAGCTAGGTTTTCCCCATTGAGTCCGTCAATGTACCTAGTTAAGGTGATTAAGCTAATAAGCTTGTTCACCGCTTCGATTGAGCCTTTATAGTCGTCCATCTGGACGGCTGTGGTTTTAATTGCCGTATCAATGGCTTTGACTTTTTGGAAATATTCACTAAGTGATTTTTTTCCTTGTTTTACGTAAAATAATGATTGCAAATGGGACGTGATGTCCCTTTTATCGCCGAATGCGTTTAGAAGAATTTCTTTGATCTCCTCCCATTCTGAGGGGTTTCCCGAAGCTATCAGCACTTCTCTTGCTTCTCCCACTATTTTAGATTTTACTGCACGGATTATGTGCTTGTATGAAGGTTCTAGTTCGAACTCTTCAAATTGATCTAGTGCCTCTTGCGTGTCCTTAATCCACGCGATGGCTTCTTTTCTATTTCCATTGAATTCGGAAATAATTTTAATTTGGTCGGGTATGTGGAAGTTTGTGAAAGGATTATTTGCCTTCTTTTCAAATCATTAATTGTTGAAACGAGTTCTGCTTGGATGTTGGTTAGCTGTTGCACTTGCGCAATCAGCTGTTCTGGGGTGATTGAATTTTGATTGCCCTGGGTGTCTGTCATGGTGTTGTATTTCCTAAGCTTTCACTGAGCAACGAATAATGCACACACGAATGATATGATACCTGTTAGCTTGTTTCCCCGCACCGTTATTTCACTTATGAGCGTGTTCAATTTGTGCACTTGTCGAGGTAAATTAGGGAAGATTGTATTCGAGCTCAATATGCCCTTTCGCTCAAATAATCTCACTAATAGATCACTTTATAATAAGCACTTGTAAAAATGTTTTAATGATTACTTACAGTAGGATAATCAGCATCCTCCTGGAGTTTTAGGTGAGTGTAGATCTTCCTGGGGGTTGGTTCTATAAGTGGATCCGCCTTCGCTCTGGATACATGCAACTCAACGATATGCCCTCGCCGATGGTTTCCCGATGTACCAGTTGTTCGCACTGAACTTTGCTAAGTTGGGTTTCGTTACTCCGAACACTTTTCGATGCACTTAATTTCCACTTTTTTCCGTAGACTGCGCCAGCTAAGCGTTGATTCGCCGAGACTTTATAAAAAAATAATTTATTCACTAAATTAAACTGAATTCTACAATGTCACACTAAAAACTAAACTTGTCACTCGTTTATCGATCACTTTTATTAATTAAATCTGCTGATTCCGCAATCCTCCGGGTGGCGTGATTCCGATGCAACCTTTGTTCCCACGGCTTGTGGAATTTTGCGTGGCTCATCGTTTACGGCTCCGCGCTTGCTATGGGCTGGTTCTGGGTGTTCGCTGTTGCTATGGCCAGGTGAATGTGTTGGCGTTGGATGGTGACCGGAACCGACATAACGTGTATGTATGTGTGTGTGTGTGTATGTGTGTATGTGTACAAATTTTGTAGACACACTTTTTGGAACTTAGCATTACCCGATTTACTCGCAACAAGTCGCATTCGACGGGGAATGCGGTCCCATTGTTTGCTATTGAAAATTGGCCTGATCGGACATTGCATTTCGGAATTATTGAAAAATCATTGTTTTTTTTCCCAAGGGTCCCCCTTGGAAAAAAAAATTCAAAATCGAAAAAAAAATTTTTTTTCAAGAATGGTGGGAATGCATAGTAATTAATGCAAAAACATGCAAAATGATAGAAAATATGCGATCTATCCCCCTAAAGTGCTTTTTTGACCTTTCCTAGGTGATTTTTTCAGTACATTTTACGATGCACGAGAAAGGCATCATCGCCGCTAGGTGGATTAATCTGGGTTTTTATTCGTTCTTCGTTTTCCTTCCTTCTTCCTTATTTCCATCTTTCTATTTTTATTTTCAATTCACTTTCTTACTTCTAGCTTCTTCCTTTTTGCTTATTTTTCATTCCTTCTCCTTTCTTCATATTTTAGCTCCATTAGGACATTAGGCCGTATAAGACATTTGACCGAATAGGGCGTTTAGCTGAGAAGGACATTTGGCCGAACAGGACATTTGGCTGAATAGGACATTTGGCTGAATAGGACATTTGGCCGAATAGGACATTTGGCCGAATAGAATATTTGGCCGAATAGGACATTTAGTCGAATAGGACATTTGGCTGAATAGGACATTTGGTCGAATAGGACATTTAGCCGAATAGGACATTTGGCCGAATAAGACATTTGGCCGAATAGGATATTTGGCCGAATAGGACATTTGGCCGAATAAGACATAAAAAATAAAGGAGAGGAGGAAGATAGAAGAAATAAGAAAGAATGTAAAAAACAAAGAAGAAGAGAGAAGATAGAAGGAAAAATTAATAAATTAGAAGGGAGGTAGACGACAGCAATAAAGAAGAGAGGAAAAAGGAATGAAGAAGGAGCCTATGTAATATTCTGCCAGAGAGTTGAAATTTTCTGGCTATTGCAGTATTATGTTTGACCTAAGGCCAGACAGCCTAATACAAAGACAAACCGGTACATCCTCTCTATTGAGAAACAGATCACAGAGTGTATAAATGCGAAAAAATAGAATCGGATAAACAGCTTCCATCGAGGAAACGAAACTTCGTTCTTACTAATTTTAGGTTGGGGGCCATATTTTCCACACAGTTGGAATGCATCATCAAAAATGGTGATCTCCACAATTGATCCTTTTTTAAAGGCATTTAGCATAAAGAACAGTCCCCAAAATCAGTCCTTTGTCATATCCAAGGGTATGCGATAATACACTTTTTCCTAACGAAACGAAATTTAAAATGTATATGTTGATTCGAAACGAAACGAAACGAAATAAAGATTTATTTTAGAGACTACGAAACGATACGAAATTAAGGTCTATTTAATTCAAAATTTTTCGAAACGAAAAGAAATTTTAAATTTTTCCGCGGAAAGTTTGTTGAATTGCTTACGCAATTTAAATTAAGTTTCAAAAAAGGCTGTTACAAATATTTCTAGACCAACATTTGAAAAGAGCGTAACAGCCAAAATTTATTCCTTTTGATTCTTTGTCCACATATGTAGCTATGTATGTAGACGAAGAATCAGAAGGAATAAATTTTGGCTGTTACGCCCGTTTCAAATGTTGGTCTAGATTTAATTTAAATTATTTCCTACTGGTCTCCGAAAGGTCGAGGGTGACCGGGAGTAGCGATGGATAATAAAAAAAATAAAAATTTAAAATTTCCTCGGATTTGTTGAAGAATGTTTTGAAAATCCTCGAAATTATTCGATTTTTTTTGTCGCCCCCTCAAAATCTTATTTTAAGACAAAAAAATCTGAAGGGGGGGGGGATGACAAAATGTTTTTTTTTTAATATTGTTATTGGCCCAACTGTTAGGCAACAAATAGAGCTTTAGTAACAGAAGAAGCAGGTTATGGAAGCGGTTTCAAATTCATTGGTCGTGAAGCGTATGCCTCCGAATATGAACAGTTTTATTCAGTTTGCAATTCTTCTCGTGATAGGCACTTAATGGATATAATTCTGTTAAAATTCTTATTTCACTTTAAAATTAATTGCATAAGCATACTCCATATCGTCCTATAGATGGGCAGAATGTATCCGCAATACAATCAGCACGAGCTATCAAAGGTTCTATAGCGAATCCGATCATTGGCTGATCCATTTCAGAGGTGGATAGGGGAACAAGGGGCAATATGGACACCCTAAGGTTTTAATCAATATTAGGTAATTTAAATTGAATATAATTCGGATTTCTAGCAATTGCATGATACTATTACTCGTTAACT
Organism: Armigeres subalbatus; assembly: GCF_024139115.2. Classification (NCBI taxonomy): domain Eukaryota; kingdom Metazoa; phylum Arthropoda; class Insecta; order Diptera; family Culicidae; genus Armigeres; species Armigeres subalbatus. The sequence goes on from NC_085140.1 coordinate 73,048,864, forward strand.
ACCAGTTCTGTTCTGAATCATATCAAAATAAGGCAATTTCAATCTAATAAGACGATTTTGTAATAGTTGATTTTTCACTACTCTCGGGAAGGTAGCGGGGCAGATTGGACACCCCCATGGGGCAGTATGGATGGACACTAGGGCAGTTCAAATTTCAAAATTTTTCAAAAATTCCAACTCCCATATGTCTATTAGCATCATTTTGATAATATAGGAGTCCTGGCAAAATTTCAGGCAATTCGGTGGCCATTTAGGGGTGGCGCGAAGTCAATTTATGTTTATATGGAAATTTGTATGGGAAAAACTTTAAATTTATTCAAGTCTCCCTACAACTGTCAAATCGTGATGTATTCAAATAAATATTCCCAACCTTCCTTTTTGGAATCTATGTGAATGAGACCTCCGGATAACATATTAGTAATGAGTGGATTGAACGGTTCTATTGACAGTGTGAATATGGGATAAATGGCTAAAATGGTGTAATTAGCCTCAACGTAGCAGTGGAAATATAAATCAAAATTAATGAGTTACCCACTGGTTGAGCTCAAATAGATTCCAAAAATGGAGGTTCGGGATGTGTATTTGAATTCATCACGATTTAAGAGTTGTAGGGGGATTTGAATAAATTTTAAGTTTTTCCCATACAAATTTCCATATAAACATAAATTGACTTCGCGCCACCCCTAAATGGCCACCGAATTGCCTGAAATTTTGCCAGGACTCCTATATTATCAAAATGATGCTAATAGACATATGGGAGTTGGAATTTTCGAACATTTTTGAAATGTGAACTGCCCTAATGGACACCCTTACAAAATATGAAGAAAATTTTCTTACTCGTGATTATATTCCATCGTAACCTATTTTATGGATCATCCAACAAAGAAATTATCCAATTGATCATCATCCTGTCATGTTTTTGTATGACCACCTTAAATTGTGTTTGGACAATCAACATCCAAAAATCTTCCCTCTTCTCAAGTGAGGTCATATATGCTCGTTTTCTATTTTAATTCCATAGTGAATAGAAGAAGATTGATTACGGAACGCAAAAGTTTGCGACTTTCAGCCGGCCTCATACATGTATGTCGATCTTTTTGTATGAAACATATGATTTACTTTTTGCCCATTGTCAAGGTTTACAGCTTATGCCCATGGTTATACAAGAAATCTATGAAGTAAGGCTTAAGAATCTACACGCGTAACCAAAGGCCATTCAACCAATTTCAAATATGCTACAAGCTCTTTGCGCTTCTTAGAATTGAAGGTGTTCACAGTATATGCTTCGGGTAATGCAAAAATCCCTGAAATTAGGTCTTAGCCATCCGAGAAATCTCTGGAGTAAAGCCTAAAGATCTACTCGCGTAACCAAAGGCCTATTATGCAAATTTAAATACGGTACATGCTCTATGTGGTACTTAGCATAGAATGCGTTCACAGTATATGTTCCAAGTCATCCAAGAAATCTCTGGAGTAAGGCCTTAAGGTCTACACTCGTAACCATGGATCTACGGACTTGTCTCAAAAGTGGTACATGCTCTTTGCGCATCTTGAAATCAAATATGATCACTAAATATGTTCTGCGCTATCGAAGAAATCTCTCGGATAAGTCCTCTGGCGCCTTCATTGCATATGTTCATGGTCATCCAAGAAAACCCTGGAGAAGGCCTTCAGGACTACACATGTAACCAGAGATCTTTTAGATTGTTTCAAAAGTGGTGCATGCCCTTTGTGGTACATAGAAAAGAGCGCTTTCATTGCATATGTTGATGGTCATCCAAGAAAAACCTAAAATAAAATGCGTTCAAGGCATATGCTAATGGTCATCCTTGAAATTTATGGAGTAAAACTTCTAGGCTTACACGAATATCTAGAGGGTCTTTAAGGTCACTCCTTACGGAATCCAAGTTTCAAAGTGCTCGCGTTTTCGGGGGCACACCACTAGATACGGAAGCAACGCACAACTGTAATTTTTATTATTTCACGCATGCTGCGACGCAGTAAATCTAAATCAACAAAAATGACAGTTGTGCGCCGCCTCCGTATCGATTAGTGCGCCCCCCAAAACGTCAGACTCAATGACAGCAGCATTGCGCTGCACATTTAGATGCACTTTTATTGCATCTGACGTCGATTGACAACCGTTTGACGTCTAGAGTGCGTTGCAGTAAAAAGTAAACATTTTGCAGTTATCGAACGGCTACTGTACTAGGAATGCGTACTCAGATGAGGTTGACACGATTTTGTCACTCCCAGATTTTGTCTACCCCTGATTTTGCCTAACCCGATTTTATCAAGTTTTCGACCCAATTTGCCGCAAACAATGAAGATTTTCATGAAATAACGTTCACTGCCTGTAGCTTATTATGAATCATTTATGAGTACCTGTTAATAAGTTTGTAAGTCTCTACGACAAAAAAAAAACGGATTCCATCCACGTATTTTGCCTTGCCTTCATTACGGAGCCCACGACAATGAAAATAACTACTTAAAATACAATCATATACCAAGAAGGGGTCTCACAACTTGTTTATTTTCAAATAACTGCCTCCATTAAGTAGGTTGATCCATCGACCTTGACTCTATTTCATAGACTACCTGGAGCTCAAGATAACAATAAGAACTACTTGGAATACAAACATATACCAAGATGGGGTCACTACACTTGTTTATTCTTCGATAACTGCCTCCATTACGGAGATTGATCTACAGAACTTTGGTAGGGTTTGATCCCACGAAACCAGTACGCTAGACAGGTGTTTTCCCTACTAAGCTGCGAAGGACCTCCGTCGTCCTCCGCAGCTTAGCGGGTACTGATGAAACCAAATTCACAGCACCGGGCATGTAGCTGAACTCTCGCAATACATTCTCAGAACTAACTCTCTCATATATGTTTTTGTACAATGCCAACCAAGTAGGATGAGTATTTAGTATTTATCTGGCTCCTACACACTTGCTTCATCACCAACGGCGCTCGATGAAGAAAGGTTGTGTGAGATTGTGCCAGTTGGTCGTTAGATCCCAACCCGACCACATAAGCGAAGAGAGATCGCCTTTCGAGTTCAGTACATTCAAAGTTAATTGCCTATATTCCGGGTATTGATCCACCCGGAGTGGAAATTAATTACTATGTCTGAAACTCGATTATGCATATGCACAACATGTGATAGATTAAGTTCGGAAAAGGTATTGGAGGAAAACCGCTAGCTTCTGTCCCTCCCAGTTGTTCTTCAATAGCTGCATCCGTTACGGAGGTTGATACACCGACCTTGACTCTGTGGAGTTCGTAGACTACCTGGAGCTCACGACAACAACAAGAACTACTTGGAATACAAACATATACCAAGAAAGGGTCACGCTACTTGTTTATTCTTCGATAACTGCCTCCATTACGGAGATTGATCCGAAGACCTTGACTGTATGGAGTTCGTAGACTACCTGGAGTCCTCGACAACAACAAGAACTACTTGGAATACACACATATACCAAGAAGGGGTCATGCAACTTGTTTATTCTTCAATAACTGCCTCCATTACGGAGATAGATCCGAAGATCTTGACTGTATGGAGTTCGTAGACTACCTGGAACTCACGACAACAACAAGAACTACATGAAATTCAAACATATACCAAGAAGGGGTCACACAACTTGTTTATCCTTCAATAACTGCTTCCATCACGGAGGTTGATCCACCGACCTTGAATTTATGGAGTTTGTAGACTACCTGGAACCAATGACAACAACAAGAACTACTTGGAATACAATTAAATACCAAGAAGGGGCCACACTATTTGTTTATTCTTCAATAGCTGCCTCCGTTACTGAGGTTGATCCATAGATCTTGACTCTATGGAGTTCTTAGACTACCTGGAGCCCACGACAACAACAAGAACTACTTAGAATACAAACATATACCAAGAAGGGGTCGCGCAACTTTTTTATTCTTCGTTAACTGCCTCCATTACGGAGATTGATCTGAAGACCTTGACTGTATGGAGTTCGTAGACTACCTGGAATCAATGACAGCAACAAAAACTACTTGGAATGCAAACATGTTTTAAGAAAAGATCATTGGATACCCGGAACATATACTGTGAAAGCATTATATGCTAAGCACCATAAAGAGCATATACCGTTTTTGAATTTACACGATAGACCTTTGGTTACGTTAGCAGTCCATAAGATCTTATTCCAGGGATTTTTTGGATGACTTAGGCCTTACTCCAGGGGTTTTTGGAGACCCAGAATATATACTGTGAACACCGACTATTCTAAGAAGCGCAATGAGCATGTAATATATTTGAAACTGGTTGATAGTCCTTTGGTTACGTGTGTAGACTCTTAAGCCTTACTTCAAAGATTTCTTGTATAACCATGGACAAAAATTGTAAACCTTGACAATGGGCATAAAGTATATGAGTTTCTGTTTCCAAAACTGTCAAAATTATCCAGATCGGTTGAAAATTGTTAAAGTTATGAAAATATCAATTTATGGGAACACGGGCACCCTGTCGGCCATCCACGTGGTAAAAAAAAATCAGATGCCCCTCATCACGTCCCTCCTCACTGTATCAACGTAATTTTCTCACTTCTTCTTCTTCTTATTGGCATTACATCCCCACACTGGGACAGAGCCGCCTCACAGCTTAGTGTTCATTAAGCACTTCCACAGTTATTAACTGCGAGGTTTCTAAGCCAGTCTACCATTTTTGCATTCGTATATCATGAGGCTAACACGATGATACTTTATGCCCAGGAAAGTCGAGACAATTTCCAATCCGAAAATTGCCTAGACCGGCACCGGGAATCGAACCCAGCCACCCTCAGCGTGGTCTTGCTTTGTAGCCGCGCGTCTTACCACACGGCTAAGGAGGGCCCCAATTTTCTCACAGATGCTACATTTTATAGAGTTCTTAGATGTCACCGAGTTTCAGCTTTCAGCTATAAAAATTCATTGAAATATCACCACTTGAATTTGAAAAAAGAACACGGGTACCCCGCCGGCCGCATAAGGGTTAAGAGCAATTAGGCCCTTTCGAAAAAAAAAGTTCCTACAAACTTAATTTGTTCTACCGAGATCTCAGCTGTTTCACCCCCCCCGGCAAACATGTTTTTTTTTGCTGAGATTTCTGTCAAAGTTGCTGAAAACCAATAATTTGCCGAAAATCAACGTCATTTTTGGCGGCATATCATGACTGTGCGGATTGTTGCCGAGCTGTAGAAATAAAAATTGAGTATGTCTCAGCATGTCTCTCTCGATAGTCTTTTCGTGATTACGGTATTCTTTATATCTATTCACCTGTGCATTTTGTCGATTTTTTTCTATGAAGTTCAGTACGTCAGTTGGAATTTTTCAGAGCTTTTGAGAAAAAAATCGTTAACATGAATAGATCTTCAATGGTTATTGCTTATGATATCATAGAACTTTGAAACTATTGAGAATGCGTTTGAATTTGAAAATGGCTGCGTTGAAGCAAAGAAAAAAGAAGCATAAGAATGGTAGATCATCTAGTTTGAATAATCAAGGTTTGTTTGGCCGAAAAACAGTAGAAATTGAGAAAACCCCTTCAAAAAATAAAATAAATAAATATCGAAAACATTCCCACCATTATAGTAAGGTGCTGGCCACAATCTCCCAACGACACACCAGTGCCAGTTACGGTGAAACAAAATCGTTAGTAATTATCTGCTCAGATCTGGGTATCAGAAAATAAGATGTCTCCCTTCCCTTGCCTATGTCGCACGAGACTGAGTTATTTAGTCATCAACTGATTGGGATCTCCGAAACGGATTGATGATCGCACGGAATGCCACACCATGCAGTAGAGAGGTCTCGGAAACTAATTAATCGGGCGTACTTTTCTGACCCGTCAACCATTAAGAAGCCTTTAATTGACGTAAAATGATTGCGTTCGTTCCACCTGGATGCCAAGTGCTGGCGCTGGTAATGGTCAGAGAACGATAGTGTTAGAAGTCCTAACGTAAACGTAATGGCAGGAAACAAACACTACCTGTAATAAGGGTTGTAAAATCTGCATGTGCACAATCAAATGTGACAAATGCCCCGAAACCCCACGCAAAGTTATACTGCCTCCGAATCGTTTCGCATTAGCGGATCCTCGAGATCGTTTTGCTCATTAAGCAGACCTCAGTTAATGGCTAACCAGCAATCCAGCCTGTCTCGATGTCCGCTTGCCGTTTGAAACCCGGTGTACATGTCATTATAACCAGCCATAAAAACAGAACTTCAACCGAATGACCATTGGACATCTCGTTTTATTGCATCCAGTGCACTTTTGCAGCACAACGCAATTCGTCACCGAAGTTTAGTAGCTGGTGCTGAGACGGTGTCCAGTGGCCGGAGGCCGAGTGAAACCTCTTTTTCTTTTGCGGGCCAAGTTTTGTACCAAGACTTGAATTAAAACTCATTCGCTTCCGATAGAAAGCCACCGTGTGCGTTGCATTGTGCAGAATTCGTTGGCTGCTAACTGCTACCGGCATCGCGCTAAGTTGAGGCACCTTAGCTCTATAATGGGAGGAGGAAACACCTGTTTGGATTCGCACAACCAACCAAAGAGGCAATGCACTCCGGCCAGGTCGCTGCAGGAGCCATCACCATCAGCGCCGGGTCGGCCAAGTCATGATCATCATCACCATCATCATCAGAAGCAGCACCACCAACATGATCGCAATACGATAGCGATCTACGATGCTTGACCGAGCGGACAAGCGACGACGATTCATCGCCCGGTTAAGGTGAGGTAGTAAAATATAATGATAACACTGTCACTTGCATATTAAAGTTCGTACTTTTTTTTTATTCACTGAAGCGTCTGTCGTCTACAGAATGAAGAAATATAACTTTGGCAATCGGACGGAGGAGTGGTCGTAAAAGCTTGATGGTCTTCTTCTTGTTGTTGTTGTTGCTGTTATGACTAGAGACGGACGAGTGGTTCATTACACTTTGAGATTGGCAAACAGGCACGTGTTTCTTTGTTTGTATCCAACAGTTTATTGCAGATTGATTGTTCATACGTAGCTGTACTTAGAATAAGCATTGTATCTCTGAACGGGGTAGATGTGCGTTGTTTTTCTTGAGGTTGTTCCCATTTGGGCGGGAAAGGCATACAGGGGTTAGACAAAAAGGTTGAGATAGGTAAAATTATGTCAAAATTCAAATCAACATAACTTCGCGTAGAATAATCCGATTTTGATAAAACCAGGACCATCAGAAGCGGACACTCTTTACAAACCCCGGTCCCCAAAACCTGAGATTGGTCCTTGGTCACCGGAGATGTTCCGGGTTTTCCGAGGGTATATTCAAAATGCATTTTCCACTGCTTGTCATTTTATGTGACGTTTACTTTTATACTGTTTTATGCTCTCTCCAAAAACTAGAACTAATATGCCGACCAATGGTGGCTGTAGATCGAGAATCCATCAAAACTACGCAGAGATATGGCCATTTCCGTAAAAACGGTTCCGGGAACATGATGAAATGCTAACAGATTGGAATAATGCAAATACGAGTATCTAACTTCATGGCTTTGCGAGGCAATGATTACAGAAACATTTACAGAATGATAGAGTCCACTGCCACCCTTATAGCAGGTTCCAAGGGCCTTCCAGGAGGTGCCGATTTTGGCACCATCTGCACGGGAAAAAATCCGGAACCAAAAAGTGGAAAAATTAGTCATGATATCGAGAAACATGTGTGTTTTTATGTTATGAAAATACACCATGAAAAAAGGTCATGAAAGTCCTCCAGGCGTGCCTCCTTCAGTGCCGGAACGTTTTTCTGATAGTACACGTTCCATAGTGTTTGAGGGAGGCCTATCGGATCACTATTTGGAAGATATTGATTTCGGGAGTATGTTTGAGTGAATCGCGGTTGCACTTCTGTTCCAATACGCTTGCCAGTACTTGGCAGCATCCGTAAATCGACTACGGTGCTCATCCTTTTGGAAATATTGTAATCCAGGTGTTGCGACCACCACTGTCGCCACCACCAGCGAGTCGGCAAGGAAGAAGTGTGTAACCAGGCACTACCTTTACTCTGGAGAATGTATATCTGACATGAAAACGTCAATGTCAATGATAAGCAGATTTGATAAGAATAGATTTGATAAAGAACATCTCGTGGTTAAAGTGGAAATTGATTTGAATTATAATTGGCAATAGTATATCGGTGAAATGAATTTATGCTTCCTTAATATGAAATTCAGTGAGTTGAAACCTTATTAAATTAGTTTAATTGGTAATTAATTTGATCTTCCTGATTGATAAATTTACAGTTGATACCAGGATATAATATAGCATACTGCTAAACTGACTATTATAAAAGTTATAATTACACTGAAATGTGAGTACACAAATAATTACATCAGAAAGTATAAATTCATTGCCTCAACGAACAAATATATTTTAGCTTTGAAGCTGACAAGCAGCTAGCAAAATCGCAGTGTTTCATTAGCAGTATCGCAACAATCTTCAAAGATTTCATCGTACAGTAGGATTACGATGAACAGTCAGAAAGAAAATTCTCGGAATGCACCAGAAGATACCGTTGGGCAGTGTTTTCTATGTGATCGACCGAATTCCGCGGACAATTTAGTGCAATGTGATCGCTGCGACAGCTACGTGCATTACAGTTGTGCTGGTGTTGACGACTCGATATCAGGGCCGGATCGCAGTTTCGTTTGAAAAAAATGCACTGATATAGATGAAATAATCTCTCTGGCATCGAGGAAATCGAACAAATCAAGCAAGGGCTCACAGGGCTCAGGAAGCAGTCGTCGATCTGCGCTTCTTCAGCTGAGCTTGAAAAAGTTGGAAGAAGAAAATAAACTGCGGCTGAAGAGAATAGACGAGGAAGAACGATTCCGGAGGATGAGATTGGAGGCTGAAGAGGATATGATGAAGAAGAAATACGAGCTGTTGCAAGCGGGCTTTAATGATAAGGACCAGTTGAGTGAGGAAAGCGAAGTACACGGAGTTCAGCAGAATACTGCGTCGTGGGTAAAAAAGCTAGGTGAGACAGGAGAAACAGTGTTCATTGAACAACTACAACAGTGTCTGACAATCACTCAGTCATACTAGAAACATCGGCAACGCCATCTTGGGAAGAAACAGAAGTATCCCAACCGTTACAAACCGATGCTTCAGTGACAAGCATACTTCCAACGAGTATAACGATCAACACCAATGTGAACAGTGCATCGGGTTTCATACCAACCGAGTCTATACCACCAGTTTACAGTAGCTTCGTAGTAAATAAGCATGCGTCGGGAGCAATCCAAAAATAAAACCAAACACGAGTTCAGTGGACGCAGTCCCGTCACATCGTACGTCTTGGTCATTAGCCACGGCGACGATAGGTGCTTCGTCAAGAGTTGATACCACTAACATCATAGTAACTTGTTCGTCACACGCACCGAGTACGTTCTCTCATGCGCAAACATCGATGTCGGCTAGTCGCTCCAGCAGTGGAGAGACGATGTGGAGAACTACTTACTCGCAACCGCAGTTTGGATCTCTGGCAAGACCACCAGAGTGATCGTCGTATGGTGGAACTCATTCTGCTCAATTATCATCGTATGGACGTAACATTGTGTCCACCACATATTCATCAACAACACCGAGAGTGAATGCAAATCTGTATGGATTACAGAATCCTACTCCACAAATACAACCGGTGGTAGGAGCCATATATAGTAGTCAGAATTACGACGTTAACCCGACAACATTGCCTTTAAGTATGACACAACCAACATCCCATGTTCCAAATTGTTCATCATCGGCTTCGTATTCAGTCAATCAGCCACAAAGCCAGGAGCTGTTTCAGATGAATTCAATGCTGAATCGCCTGCAAATGGGTCAGACCAATGCAAATCCTCATCCGAATGTAGTTACAACCAGTGGTTCCGCCCATGTTATCACAAGACGGGTCGGGGCGACACAACGGATTAGCTTCCTCGGGGCCCAATGCGGTACAAATTGCTGCCCGACAAGTTATTCCTCGAGAGTTACCTCCTTTTTCTGGGAACCCCCAAGATTGGCCGCTTTTTTATTCCTCGTTTCAAAATTGAACCAATGTTTGCGGCTACAGCGACGCAGAAAATTTGGCGCGATTGCAACGTTGTTTACGGGGTCATGCGCTAAAAGCCGTTCGCAGTCAGCTACTGATGCCCGATTCAGTACCATATGTAATAAGCACACTGGAGCGAATGTATGGAAGGCCAGAAGTTATCATCAACGCCTTGCTCAAGCAGTTGCGGAGTGTTCCGTCTCCTAGACCAGACGATCTTAAGGTGAAGGTGGGTTGAGTACCAAAACAAAGCTTTGAAAGTATTGGTACAATAAAAACTGTCATATACTGTAGTAGTATTGGTGTCGTATTTATAAAAAAAACAAAGAATATTAGTAGGGTGGTTCAAAAAACGTCCCAGCACCACCACGCTCACTCGATTCCGCCCCATGCTTCGAGTGTCCTCCAAGAACCGATTTGAACAAAAACTGGTTGAGTGCAAGCCGGTTCAAGTTTGAATGAAAACTAGTATGAGAAACTAAACCTTTTATTACACTGGCTACAGTGCCTCCCCTCCAAACGCTGGCGAAAAGAGAACCCACATAGCTGAAAGCAACATTCCTGAGACTTCACTGAACGAAAACCGCACCACAGGAAAGATCCATTGATTACATTTTATAGCATTTTATACCCCACTCACCTCCACGTCACACTTTTTGTATGAAGCATTTGCCCTTTGCGCGATTGTGTATTGTATCTGCCCCTGGTGTATAGATAGATATCACAAACAAATTCTGGGTATTTTGTTGAATTGCACGTTTCACTGATGCCTTCTGAGAAGCCTAATTATCATGCTAAAGATTCACAACCTCGCTTAAAATCGACTCCCAACTATTGGAACGACCATTCTATATGGATTGTCTATGGAGTTGAAGCTCTTGAATATTTTATCCAGTCATATGGTCTCTCCCCTTGCCATCGCCCAATGACGGAGTGCCAGAATCAGAATAATGTTGAATTCAACCTTTCCATATCAACTGTCATACAAACCTGAAACGACCTGTGCACGGTAAGCCTCTAATCAAACCAGCCCAAACCATCGGATAACATCCAAATTATAAATCATGGGAGAAAAAATATTTTTTGAACCGCCCTGTTTATTAGTTTGCTGCTGCCGGCGCCGTTGTTTACATTCGCTTCGCGATCAGTTTTTAATCGTTTTTTTCGGGCAAGAATAGCAGTTTATATTAAGTTTTCGGTTTAAACAAGTGACTGATCTCGAAAATTAATGTTCAATTTGCATTCCATCAACATTTCGGGGTGTTCATGTGCGGAGAAGTGAGTAAAAACTTGATATTTTCAGTGCCCTTTGAGAAGAAGTGAAGTGCAGTGATAAACCCACCAAATCGCGAACGGCTAATAATTTGGCACGGAACTGCTGATTTATGATATTATTCGAGCCGAAATACATAGGACTCTTTGGATAAACATGTTCATTATCACGGGAAGTGAATAAATATGCTGCGAACAGGTTAGCAACTTGAATAATAAACGTTTTGTTCGATGCTGTTCGAAGCATTCGAATGCTGGTGGGAGAGGGGTGCGTTAGGTGTGGGGTTGACCCGTGGAAGGTCCGGTGCCATCTTGACTGCCATCGTGGTACTCTTCCAACTATGTCCTTAAAACACTAATAAGGTTTGGTATGGCGGTTCAAAATTTGGTTGGACACATGGTCATAGCTCGACAGCAAAAACATCTCTCAAATCCTATGTTGCTCTACGAATTAGTGGATAGATTGCCACCAAACTTCAAACTTGAATGGGCAAGTTACAAAAGAAATAGACTGGAAGCGAGCTTAGCTACATTTTCTGAATTCATGACTGATTTGGTGACGATGGCTAGCGACGTTACATTGCATGTGGATCCCACTTACGGAACTAAAGTAAAGGAGGAAAGAAACAAGCATGAGAGACTTAACAAAGAGAAATTATTTGTTCACCATACTGACTCCGCATCTACGCAGAAAAAACAAACTTCAATTACCGAATATTATTCCCGCTGAGTTTCTACCAATGAAAGCGTGTACCTGCTGCAGGCAGACGGGTCATCGCATAGCAGACTGTATTTCGTTCAAAAGCTTGGGCATAGATGGTTGTTGGAAAGTCGTTCGGGATAAAGGTTTATGTCGTATTTGCCTTGTACCACACAAATCATGGCCATGTCGTTCTAAACGAGAATGCGAATATGAGAATTGCCGACTTCGTCACAACACAATGCTGCACTTCAACAACTCTTCTGGTACCCAAACTACCAACAATGCGGTGCATCAGAACCACCATTTCATGAAAGCTTGTACATTGTTGCGGTATGTTCCAATCACTCTATATGGAAACGGGCGAGCAATTCAAGTTTTTGCACTGTTGGATGACGGCTCATCATCTACAATCATGGAAGCGGAGATTGCTGACTATCTGGGAGTGAAGGGACCCGAAGAACCACTGCATATCCATTGGACTGGAGATATTGGCAGGACCGAGCTGAAATCTCAGAGAATACAACTGATGGTTTCTGGGACTGGAATAAAGCAGGAGTACCAATTGAAGGACGTGAAAACCGTTAGTCAACTCAAGCTACCAAGGCAGACGCTTAATTATACGGAGCTGTGTGGAGTACATCCCTATCTTCAGGGTCTTCCTATAAAAAACTATTGGGCTGCCGTACCACGCATCATCATTGGCGTCGATAATGTAAAGTTGATTAGTTCGATGAAAACCAGAGATGGATTCCATGGAAGTCTTGCTGCAGTTAAAACCAGGCTTGGGTGGAGCATCTATGGGCAACACTTAAATCCGGAAGGAGTGGAACGGTTGTATGTCCATGTAGGACAGGAAAGAGAAGAACTAGACAACGTTGCGTTACATGATCTGTAAATGATGAATTAAATAGATGAATTATGTGTCACAATCAAGCCTGAAACAGAGGAGAACAAAAGGGCTTTACAAATTCTGCACAACACTACCTGTCGAGTTTCTACAGGATTTGAAGTAGGTCTTTTGTGGCGGTTGGACGAGCAAACTCTCCCAGACTCCTTTCACATGGCACTTCGTCGTTTAAAATGTCTTGAAAAACGTCTGCTCCGCGAGGCGGATCTATATGAAAAAGTGCGCGATTTGGTTCAAGAATATGTACAGAAGGGTTATGCTCATCGTGCCAGCAAGTTTGAGTTGGAATCCGTAGACAAGCGACATACATGGTACTTGCCTTTGGGGGTTGTTCAAAATCCCAAAAAGCCAAACAAAATCCGACTCATTTGGGATGCGGCTGCAACAGTTCAAGGATTGAGTTTCAACGACCTTCTGCTGAAAGGTCCAGATATGATGGTGTCACTCGTGGCTGTGCTGATAAGATTTCGTGAGAGGAATATTGCAATCGGTGGAGACTTGCGAGAAATGTTCCATCAAATTGCCATAAGAGCAGCCGATAAACAATACTTACGCTTCTTGTGGAGAAATCAGCCCGACGAACAGCCGCAAGTTTATATTATGGACGTAGCAATATTCGGTGCATCCTGCTCGCCATGTATAGCCCAGTTCGTAAAGAACATAAATGCGGAAGAGTTTCGAGCAGAGTTTCCACGGGCATCCAAAGCCATAGTAGATAACCACTATGTCGACGATTATCTCGATAGTGTGGATACGGTGGAAGAAGCGGTCGACCTAATGCATCAAGTGAAGTACATACACGCGAATGGCGGTTTTGAAATACGGCAGTTCGTCTCAAATTCACCGACAGTACTGCGGTGTCTTGGAGTGCAGCAGGGAACTGAAAACATAAATTTGAATTTGGATTCCGATTCTGAACGCGTTCTTGGAATGTTCTGGTTACCTAAGTTCGATACCTTCACGTTCAAATGTCCATCCAATTCACACGTGTCCAGCGTGAGAGACGAGCTTCACACTCCAACGAAACGACAAGTACTTCGGATTATTATGAGCGTTTTTGATCCCCTAGGCCTGATTGCCCACGTCACCATACATGGCAAAATATTAATGCAACATATCTGGAGAGCTGGGACAAACTGGGACGAACAAATTCCGGAGCAACTACAAGAGAAGTGGAACTTGTGGAAATTCTGTCTTCTTCGCCTGCACGAGATCCACATCCCTTGGTGCATTATAGGATGCACACGTACAGATAAGTGCAGATCATCGGAGCTACACGCCTTCGTTGATGCCAGTCAGCAAGCTTACGCGTGCGCCATTTATTTACGAACCGTAGGAGAGTCAGGGGTGCAATGTTCCCTCATCATCTCTAAAAGCAAAGTGGCCTCATTGAAACCCGTTTCGATTCCTAGATTGGAATTGCAGGCAGCTTTGATTGGAGCACGACTTATGGATCACGTATACAAGGCTCTTACATTACCGATTACACGAAGAGTATTTTGGTCTGACTCTTCAACAGTGCTTTCTTGGCTCCACTCAGACAGTTTTCGCTACCATCAATATGTGGCATTCAGAGTTTCTGAGATACTTTCATTAACCAAAGTCAATGAATGGAGATATGTACCATCAAAACTGAATGTGATTGACGACGCGACAAAATGGAAAGGTGAGCCTGATTTCAATATCGATGGTACGTGGTTTAATGGACCAAAGTTTCTACGCCATTCAGAGTCATCGTGGCCAATTCAACCAAAGCCGCAAGTGACAGCAGAAGAACATGTACGTCAGGTGTTTACTCATCACGAAACAATACGAGATACCGTGATCGACGTGGGACGCTTTTCGAATTGGAATCGACTGCTTCGGGCAGCCGCCTATGTTTGCAGAGCAGTTATTATATGGAAGAAAATTGGTGGTCCTCGTCAGGCGTGGCTGGGATCTGAAGAATTTGTTGAAGCAGAGACGTTGCTGTGGAAGCAAGTGCAGAAAGAAGTATTTCCTGTAGAATACCAGTTGATGATGACCGGTGGAGACGGAGCAGTCCAACCACTAGTGAGCAAATCAAGTTCGTTACACAAATTGTTGCCGTTTCTGGACCAGTATGGAGTAATTCGGATGGGAAGCCGAATAGGGGCTGCCCCTTTTGTCCCCTATGAAGCTAAGTATCCCATTATCTTGCCGAAAAATCACATGCTGACCTTCCTTCTTACTGACAGCTATCACCGACGTTTACTACATGCTAATAATGAGACTGTGGTCAACGACATGAGACAACGATTCTACATCCCTGCTCTACGACGAATTATCAGGAAAGTGGCGGATCGATGTCAATATTGTAAGAACTTGAGGACCATACCACGAACCCCTCAAATGGCACCGCTTCCTAGAGCTCGGTTAACTGCTTTCGTCAAACCGTTTACGTACGTCGGAGTCGATTACTTCGGGCCTATATTAGTATCGGTGGGACGAAGCCAATCTAAGCGTTGGGTAGCGTTATTTACCTGTTTGAGCATTAGAGCAGTCCATATGGAGATCGTACATAATTTGTCGACGAATTCGTGCATCATGGCATTTAGACGGTTCATTGCCCGGCGTGGCGCACCTCTCGAGGTGTATAGCGATAATGGCACGTGCTTCGTGGGCGCTAATAAGCAGTTGAAGACAGAGATAAAGAAGATTAACGAAGAATGCGCCAGTACCTTCACTAATGCTCGAACTAAATGGATCTTCAATCCTCCCGCAGCCCCGCACATGGGTGGCCTGTGGGAGCGTATGGTACGTTCGGTTAAAACGGCCATGCAGGCCATTGGGGAAAAACAACGGCATCCAAACGAGGAGACTTTTGCAACAATTGTTCTGGAGGCCGAGTCTTTAGTCAACTCACGACCACTAACTTACATCTCACTCGAATCGTCTGATCAAGAGGCTCTTACACCGAGCCATTTTATGTTATACGGAACACAAGGAGTTATCCAACCAGCAGTGCAACCTTTGGAGTATCGCTGCACTCTTAGAAATAGTTGGGCCTTAGCGCAATGGAAGATCGACGAGTTCTGGCGCAGGTGGACTCGAGAATATCTGCCGGTTTTAACTAGGCGAGCTAAATGGTTCGAACCAGTAAAACCTATTCAAGTTGGTGACACGGTGATCGTTGTTGATAGCAGTGCGAATAGACACGAGTGGCCAAAAGGAAGAATTGTAGAGGTGTTCGCTGCTCCAGACGGACAAGTGCGGAAGGTGAAAGTGAAAACAGCAAAGGGAGTGCTGATTAGGCCAGCAGTAAAGATAGCAGTGTTAGATATAGAAGGTAGTCCTAGATCACACGGGTCGGGGGATGTTGCGACCACCACTGTACCAGCGAGTCGGCAAGGAAGAAGTGTGTAACCACGCACTACCTTTACTCTGGAGAATGTATATCTGACATGAAAACGTCAATGTCAATGATAAGCAGATTTGATAAGAATAGATTTGATAAAGAACATCTCGTGGTTAAAGTGAAAGTTGATTTGAATTCTAATTGGCAATAGTATATCGGTGAAATGAATTTATGCTTCCTTAATATGAAATTCAGTGAGTTTAAACCTTATTAAATTAGTTTAATTGGTAATTAATTTGATCTTCCTGATTGATAAATTTACAGTTGATACCAGGATATAATATAGCATACTGCTAAATTGACTATTATAAAAGTTATAATTACACTGAAATGTGAGTACACAAATAATTACATCAGAAATTATAAATTCATTGCCTCAACGAACAAATATATTTTAGCTTTGAAACTGACAAGCAGCTAGCAAAATCGCAGTGTTTCATTAGCAGTATCGCAACACCAGGTTAAGCACATAGGCCAGTAGGCAGGAACTGTACAGTGAAGGAGGTTTCCTAACCATCCTTCCCGTCGTTTCCTGCTATGTTACTCCCTTTTCACTACCACAAAATGATGGCTCGGGACCAGACACTTCCGCGATTCGATTTCAGACCGAAAACGAAGAATCACACTTCCTTTTCACATTCTCAATCAAGAGAATGTTTTTGACCCTTCGTTGGGAACCAATTTGGATGAAGTGAGATCTATTACTAGAAAATTTAAAAATATGAAAGCCCCGGGTGATGATGGTATTTTCTACATACTTATCAAAAAACTTCCTGAGAGCTCTTTATCGTTTTTGGTTAATTTATTTAACAAATGTTTTCAATTGGCATACTTTCCAGATAAATGGAAAAACGCCAAAGTTGTTCCAATTTTGAAGTCGGACAAAAATCCAGCTGAGGCTTCTAGTTATCGCCCAATCAGTTTGCTTTCTTCAATAAGCAAACTGTTTGAAAAGATTTTTTTTAAATAGAGTGATGGTTTATATTAATGACAATTCTTGCTGATGAGCAATTTAGTTTTCGCCATGGGCATTCAACCACTCATCAGTTATTAAGAGTTACGAACTTAATTCGGCTCAACAAATCTGAAGGATATTCGACTGGAGTTGCTCTTCTTGATATAGAGAAAGCATTTGACAGTGTTTGGCATGAAGGTTTGATTGTAAAATTGATGAATTTTAATTTTCCTCTGTACATCATTAAACTGATCCAAAATTATTTATCAGATCGCTCGCTGCAGGTAAACTATCAGAATACTAAATCTGATAGATTACCTGTAAGGGCTGGTGTCCCCAAGGCAGCATACTGGGGCCCATATTGTATAACATTTTACTTCTGACTTACCTGATTTACCACCAGGGTCAAAAATCTTTGTTTGCAGATGACACGGGCCTTTCAGCCAAAGGGCGAAGCCTTCGTGTCATTTGTAGTAGATTGCAAAAAGTTTGGATATTTTCTCCACTTACTTGCAAAAATGGAAAATTTCCCCGAATGCTTCCAAAACTCAGCTTATAATTTTCCCACATAAGTCGAGAGCTTCTTATTTGAAACCTTCTAGCAGACATATTGTCACTATGAATGGGGTTCCAATTAATTGGTCTAGCGAAGCTAAATATTTAGGACTTCTGCTAGATAAAAATTAACTTTTCAAAATCACATTGAAGGCCTTCAAGCCAAATGCAACAAATATATTAAGTGTCTATATCCACTTATAAACAGAAAATCAAAACTTTGTCTTAAGAACAAACTTTTGATTTACAAACAAATTTTAGACCTGCCATGTTGTATGCTGTGCCAATATGGGCTAGTTGCTGCAATACCAGAAAGAAGGCACTCCAGAGGATTCAAAATAAAATTTTGAAAATGATTCTGAAGTTGCCTCCGTGGTATAGTACCAATGAACTTCATAGAATTTCTAATATTGAGACATTGCAACAAATGTCCAACAAAATAATTTCCAATTTTAGACAAAAATCGTTGCAATCTTCTATTGCAACGATTAACTCCTTGTACCCTTAGTATAAAATAGGTTAAGTTTAGTTTAAGTTGAAAACATTGTAATTCCTACATGGTTCAATTCAACCAGAGGAAAAATTCTAACTGCCAGAGGCAATTGAAATGTATTAATAATAAACTAAAAGCGTAACATAGCAAATAAGGATGATAGTGTTAAGAAAACACGGAACACCTAGTCTAAGAGATGAATGCATGTATTAGATAATTAGCAAATAAAATTATTTAGAAAGAGGAGACACTTCCTTTTCACGTACACAAGAACACAATTTGGTTATACAATCGAGAAATAAAAACGATTTAACCCCTATCCGATTCGGATTCGACTGCAGCGGGGAGAATTTGTTTTTCGAAATTGGACTGCCTGGAGACGGCGGATGGCCATCACACAAATTTTACACTTTTGGAAAAAAAAAACTTTTTTTTTCAGCTGCTTCGCGGGCACCCAACTGACAAGATTGCGTTACGCTGATTTCAAAATTTTTTGATATATTTTTATTTTTTTTTTCAAGCTCGAATGTGACCTCCGGAAATTGATATGGCCTTACCTGACCACATTGACATGATCCTGGGGCACCCGGAATCCGGACCCGGAGGACCACTTTTTGAAAATGGCGATTTCAATTCTCGGTCCGGTTTATAATAGTTTTGGGCTAGTAGTTAATCGATTGCAATGTGGTTTGGCTAGGTCATATCAAATACCGGAAGTAATATTAGGAATTTTCGCAAAAATGATCCACCGGGACCGGGCAGGTAGGGTCCTTCAAATTCCAAGATGTCCTTTTATAACTAATTATCACACAGTAATGACACATCATGTGTCGCAAATCATCGGAATTTTCGCCAAATGTGGTAAACCAGGACCGGAGTCCGAATACCCTAGAACCATGTCAAAGTGACCAGATTAGGACATATCAATTCCCGGAAGTTACTTTCAAACTGTTGATAACAAAATTATGACATAATATGACGCAACTCAATTTTGGAATTGTGGCAAAAGGTGTCTACCGGGAGCGGATTCCGGACGCCTTAGAGCCATGTCAATGTGGCCAGGTTAGGCCATACCAATTCCCGTAGGTCACTTCCGAGATCCTGATCACAAAATTATGACATTTGATGCAAGGATGTTAACGATCATTCAGTAATTTGCGTTCGATCATTTAGTAGTTTGTCAATAACACTTTCCAGAAGCTGAATTTCAAAATATGCTGTATGGTGGACTTCTAGTGTGAAGGTTTTTCTACAACTTTGACTAATGGTTCGTTATTAGAATTCAACTAATAACGGAGTTAGAGCGCTAGTTGCAGTAACTCAAACTAAATGATTGGAATTTTGTTATCATTTAGTCTAAGTTACTGAAACTATAGCTATAACTCCGTTACTAGTGGAATTCAAACAACGAACCATTAGGCAGAGTTGTAGAAAAACCTTCGTACTAGAAGTCCACCATACAAGATATTTTGAAATTCAGCTTCTGGAATGTGTTATTGACAAACTACTAAATGATCGAACGCAAATTACTGAATGAACGTTAACAACCTTGATTTGATGTGCCGCACGTAACACGGGTAATCTTCGATATAACGTACCCCCGATATAACGTACACTCGATATAACGTCACTCGATATAGCATACATTTTTCCCCGTTATAATGTACATGATTTTAATGTGGGTAGTTATTACAAAATAATTTACTAAATTATTATGATCATTCATGTAGGGATGACGTTATTGTATGGAGTCTAATTTTATCAGCTAGAGACATTAATTACTGTTTTCCCCAGTTTGCACCATTCTCAGAATTCTCCCGAGGTATTGGATGATAGTTAATGAGGTCTTACGCATAGTCTATGGAGAAATGTCTAGTTGATATTAGTCAAAGTCAGAATTGATGATGGGTAGTTTTCAGGATTAAAGGTTCCCCCAGACACACGCGACGCGACAGTCGTGACGCGATTCTATCACTTGACGACAGCGATTCTGTCGCCATTGGTATGGAAGCGTAAATAGAACATTGCCTGCAGCGACCCAGCTATCGCCAGAATCGCGGCGACTAGTTGTCGCCGTCGCGGCGATGAAATCGCTTAGGTCTGGGGAAGCCTTAAGTCAGCCAATGTCGAGTAAAGTATTGGTGTTGTAAATCCAGGCTTGAATGTGCACAGATAGAAAAATCCACTGAAATTTACGCTGAAAATCATGCACATAAATGGAACGTCGCGTACCTCCACACGAGAAGTAGACTAAATATATACAATATTTGACGTGAATCATCGATATTGCATACAAGTTGTAAGCAATATTGTTAGGAAGAGGGCCATTTCAGCGTAGAAGCGTAAATTTCCGCATGTCAAGTTTTACGCGCTGTTTATTTTTCATTATTTTTTTCTGTGTGTGTACTAGATGTGTACTAGATTATTTTTAAAAATAATTGCATGCGAATTTTGTGGAGGAATTCTTGTAGGAATTTCTAAAAGTTGCAAAAAGAATTTCCGAATCAATTCTTGATTAATAAAACTGATTGAATTCATGAAGTCATTAAAAAAAAAATTCAAAACGAATTCGTAAAGTAATTTCTAGAAGAATATTTTAAAGAATTTCCAATGGAAATTTTTGAAGGAATTCCCAAAAAAATTTCCGAAGGAGTTTCCTGAATGCATTTCTAAGCAATTCCTAAATGAATCTAGGAAGAAACTCCAAATAGAATTTGTGAAGAAATTCCTAGATTTCTAAAGGAACTCCTTCGGAAATTCCTTCCTTAATTCCTTCCTTGATCCCTTCAAGAATTCTTTCTGAAATTGTGCCATCTGGAATTTCTCAACGCCACTAATGGGTTGATACTATGAGACGAGTCATGGACGGAAAAAGAGGTCATGGCCCTCGGATACGGTCATTATTCCAAAGTATTTCGAAGCGAACGGATGTTACAAAGTTACCAAAGTTGGAAGTTGAAGAGTAGAGAAGAAAGTGTGTGGAACAAGAGAAGGACGCCCTACTGTTTTTAGGTTGAAAACCCCAGCAAGAACCGCCATCATTCACTGGTTCCGTAGTCGGACTAATCCGGCATTGTTTCCGCCGATAGTCGATCGACCTTCTTATTGGTCAAGTTGCAACGAAGCAAGGAGCGAGAAATACCTCAAGCCATCCCGGCGCACAGTGGCGGGCTCTCATACAAATCTCGGACAAAACCTGAGATTGCGTTCAAAACTTCACCATTTTGAAACGTTGAATTCATTTTGAGGCTAAAATGGTTATCCGACATACTTTATGTTATCCAAGGGCTTCCGTAAGCCCAGGCCCCAGGATCTAGAACAAAGACAGCGTCCTCATTCTAACATTGCACCAGTCAATTTCCCGCTTTGGCGCAGCTATGCGCAATTCACCACACTAACCGCCGGAAAGTAGACAAAAAAATAGATTTTGATACATAATACCAGATCTTTTCGAATCTTTCCCAAAATATTCCCATATTTGTTTGGGAGACACTTTACGGAATAAACTTCAACAAGACACCAAAAATGTAATTTACATGCTACAATCAAACAATTTGGGAACTAGCTCATTCAATATATATGTTAAAAAAAAAGAGGCTTTACGAAAACCACGAAAAAAAATTTGGGTTTTGTCCGGCTTTCCGCCACTGTGCGACGATACCACCGCACTATGGTCCAGGAAACAGATTTACGCGGAAAGATGAATTTTACGCCAAAACTATATTTTTTAGAAAAAAATTTTGTTCTACAAAATTGTTCGAAATAGTAAGGCCATCATTATGGTTCTATCGAAAAATAGGGTGGCGCATCATATAAAAAAAAATAGAATTTTTTTTTTTATTTCTCGGAATATTGACATGTTATGTTCTACAAAGTTGTAGCGCAGCTTATTCCAATCAATATTGCTAAGAAAACTTTTTCTGTAGCTCTTGATTTGGCTGATTTAGAGCAATTTTACCTCATTGGATTAGGGTGTACCTAAAAAAACAGTATTTTTTATCTACTTTTTTTGTTTTATAATTCTCGAAAAAGTCGTCTTCAGGTGACTTTTAGAGCTCAAAAAAATGCATCTTTTTATTGGTAAATATGGTCAATTCTTTTTCCGATAAAAAGTTATAATCGTTTTTCTGTCAAAATCACATTTTTTTCATAAGTTGATATCTCCGGTTAGGGCAGACCAAAAAAAAATATATTCACACGCCATCTGAAAGAGGAACTTGTATTCTTTATTGTGTCAAAAAATTTGGGATATGTTATTTTTTTATCTCAAGTTTAACCAATTTTACTAAAATCATGTTTTTTCAAATAAATTGATTTAACTCGACAACGGAAGAAGATACAGACGATATTCTTATAGCAAAATAAGCGTTTTGAAAAGCCCCAAAAGTCTTCAGAAGGTGACATACGTGAAAAATAAAAATTGAAATGAGCAGATCATAAATATTGTTTTTTAAGGGACACCCTAATCCTGGTAAGTAAATTTACTCTAAACAAGTGAGCTTGAGAGCTACACAAAAAGTTTATATAGCAAAGTTGATTGGAAAAAGCTGCGCTACAACTTTGTAAAAGAGTTTATGTCAATATTCCGCAAAATAAAAAAAATAAAAATTTCACATTTTTATAAAATGGCCCACCCTATTTTTCGGTAACTCTATAATAAGGGCCCAAGTATCCAGAACAACTTTGTAGAACAAACTTTGTTTCTTAAAAGTATGCTTCAGACCGAAAATGCATCTTTTCTCGAAAATCTTGCAATACGATGATAATGATAAAACTTATAAAAAGTGTTAAAGCTGTAGATTTTTTAGTTTTCATTTCTCACGAATGTCATGTTCTAAAGACTTTTGGGGCTTTTCAAAACGCGTGTTCTGCTATAAGAAAGTAAAATTGATAAAACTTGAAATAAAAAAATAACGTATCCCCAATTTTTTGACATAATAAAGAATATTAATTTCTCCTTCAAATGCCGTGTGAAAATATTTTTTT
This sequence comes from Armigeres subalbatus, assembly GCF_024139115.2. Classification (NCBI taxonomy): domain Eukaryota; kingdom Metazoa; phylum Arthropoda; class Insecta; order Diptera; family Culicidae; genus Armigeres; species Armigeres subalbatus. The sequence continues at coordinate 73,072,198 of NC_085140.1, forward strand.
GGTCTGCCCTAACCGGAGATATCAACTTATGAAAAAAATGTAATTTTGACAGAAAAACGATTATAACTTTTGATCGGAAAAAGATATTGAGCATATTTACCCATCAAAAGTTGCATTTTTTTGAGCTCTAAAAGTCATCTGAACACGACTTTTTCGAGAAATCTAAAACAAAAAAAGTAGATCAAAAATACTGTTTTTTTAAGGTACACCCTAATCCAATTAGGTAAAATTGCTCTAAATCAGCCAACTTAAGAACTACATAAAATTTTTTTAGCGAAATTGATTGGAATAAGCTACGCTACAACTTTGTAGAACATAACATGTCAATATTCCGAGAAATAAAAAAAATATTTTCTAATTTTTTTTTAATGATGGGCCACCCTATTTTTCGGTAGAACCATAATAATGGCCTTACTATTTCGAACAATTTTGTAGAACAACAGTTTTTTCTAAAAAATATAGTTTTGGAGTAAAATGCATCTTTCCGCGTAAATCTGTATCCTGGACCATAGTGCACCAGTAAGCCCGCAGCGAACAGAGTTGCTCGGTGCCGAGTCGTTGGCCACAGAAGGAAGGGAGCAAGAAAAGGAAGGAAAGAAATGGAGTGAAGCAGTGCTGCCAGGAAGAGGGACTCTAAAGACAGGTTAACTACCTTTAAGAGAGTGAAGACAGAAGTGAATAAAGTGTCCCAAAGTTAAGCTCTGTGGTTTTCCCTGCATTTTATTGCGAGAGTTCCCTGTCCGCGAGTTGCTTGAGGTGAGCGTGCCGACCCTGAGACCATTGGTTGGGCATACTTACCTGATAATAACAAATTCCTAAAGGATTTTTTGAAGGAACTTCCGACATTCTTAGATTTCTCCAAGATTTTTTTTTTGGGCATTGCTTCAAGATTTCCAGGAATCAAGAATCCATTTCCTTAAAAAAAAATCGGAAGCAACTTCGGAAATAAGTATAAAAATCATTTTTAAATTCCTCCTCAATGTTTCTTCGAAAATTGAAAGAATGAATTTTAAGAATTACTTTAGAATCTACCTCAGGTGTTCCTTCGGAATTCAAAACTTCCTCCTGAATTTTTTCGAAAATTCTTCGAATCATTAATTTTGAAATATATTCACGAATTCCTTTTAAACATTCTTCGGAAATACCTTCCGAAACTCCTTTAGAAATATCTTCGGAAAATATTTTGATTATTCTTTCAGATATTCCTTCTAAAATTCCTTTGGGGATTCTGAAATTCCTTCTGTTCAGAAATTCCTTTACAAATTCCTTCAGAAGGATTTGGAAATTCGTCTAAGAATTTCTTCGGAAGTCGCTTAAGATTTTTTTGGGATTTTTTTTTTAGGAATTTATTTAAGAGTTCCTTCAGGAATTCCACCGTAAATTCCTATAGAAATTCCTTCACAAATACCTCAAGAAATTTCTTTAGAAATTCTTTCAGAAATTCCTTTTAGCATTGAACTTATTTTTCTAAATTTAAAAAAAGACGTTAAAAAATTTAAAAAAATCGGTTTTTCTTAAAAAGTTTTCCAGAAATTCCTTCAGAACTTACAGACCTTCGAGTTTTTGATCTTCGACTTTTTAACCTTTGACCTTTTGTCCAACATCCGCAATTTCCATCTGTTGTTCTTTCGACCTTTTGTTCTTTGACGTTTTTACTTTTGACCTTTTGTCCTTTGATCTTTTTACATTCGACCTTTTGTTCTTCGACGTTTTTACTTTCGACCTTTTGACCCGGATTTTTTGTTTCGACCTTTTGTCCCTTCGACCTTTTGACCTTCGACTTTTTGTCCTTCGACCTTTTCACTCAGATTTTTTGTTTCGACCTTTTGTCTTTTCGACTTTTTGACCCTTCGACCTTTTGACTCAGATTTTTTTGTTTCGACCTTTTGTCCCTTCGACCTTTTGATCCTTCGACCTTTCGTCCTTTTGACCTTTTGATCTTCGACCTTTTGTCCTTCGACCTTTTGACCTTCGACCTTTTGTCCTACAACCAGTTTGACATGTCGCACGTTGACTTATAGAAGAGCTAAACAAGTGTTCCCACGGGTGACAAAAAACCTACCCCAGTACACCCCGGAATATTTCCAGAACCAGAACCAATCCATAATATTATCGCATTTTCAGAAACTAGAGATCTGAGCGATTGTTTTGAGGGGTTAATTATTACAATCGGTTGAGAAATGTAGAAGTTATATTTTTTATAGTGATTATATGAAAGCGTGAATCGTACGTTCAGAGTTTGAGGGTTAATTAAAAGATGCCTACAGCACATAAGTCGTGCCGTTTAGGAACGGAAGTGGGGCTGGATCGACCACACCTTACGTAGAGGCGGAAACAAAATCTTTAAACAAGGCAAATCCAGAGAATTCTTAGAAAACAAAAGAAGTTGAACGAAATTTGACTCTGCAAAAGGTTAAGTCAGGTTAAGTCGTCTAACGTCCAACGACTTCTGAAAGGAATTGAAGATTTCAGCTAATCAACTCTGGACCTCGAATGTCAAATAGCCCTGGACTTCGACAAAACTTTTTACATCGACCTCAAACACATGAGTACCCAGTTCTAAAAGCACCTTCCGCTGATCTTAAATTAATGTCTCTAGCCAAGGTACTTCTAATCGCTCTGGAAGTCAGCGAAAGTCATCCCCAGTCGGAAGCATGGGAAGGATCCTTCCTCTCCAAAAACATATCGTCCCACCAGCCTTTTCTTAGCATAAACTTGTTTGAAAAAGCTTTCCACCACCAGCTACTGAAACTTTATGTAGTAATGTCTGGTCTCGAAGGACACCTTTGTTGTCTACAAAAGGCAGAGCGCCTGTGGCAAAACTCCAACAAGGTATTGGTGTCCTAAGGACTCCTAATATTGTTTTTCTGAGTTATTGAATATTAAAAATGAATCAACTCAAGTAAATATGTAAAATGAAATATTATGTCATTCTAGAATTGATGCTTAATTAAAAATAAATTGTATTAGCGAAGTTGAAAGGCCAGACATGTAAATAACGAACTGATACAATAAAATATGAAACTCAATTTTCAAATAAATAAATTCAAAGTTGCAAAATAAAAATTAGTCGATTTTTCAAATAATCGAGTTTTACTTTACCCAGGCCAATTGGTCGGGTTATTGACAGACTTGTGTTCGCACAAAGGAAACATAAATCATTTCATACCAATCGTTATGTGGTTGAGTGATTTGCGATCAATTTATTATGCTAAGACAAAACATAAAAATAAGTATTTTGTTGGCGCATGGTGTGATTTGACAGAACCCCGACCAATTAAGGAACTGACCAGAATGAAACTGGCTAAATCCGACTCGGTTACGTCGCCATCGATTAAGCCATCAGAATGTTTCAACGTAACTTTCGCTAATTGAAGCATTGTTTTCTTGGCAATGAATAATCAAATGCAGCAATTATCTCATCATTTTCATACTCAAACAAACCCAATTTGATTCCCCCATAAACTTTATTATGCTCACGCCTATCCACTTTCTTTTCCTCACTAATAATGCCGCCTGCATTTTTTCGGATCATACACCTATCAAAAACATATCAATTCTAATTATGTTTCCTGTGCAGACGAACTTATCTGATCCCACTTCCTGACGTGTCATTCATTTCTCCGTTCGCCGTCATTATTAACGTCTTTGCTCTTCTTCGCTATCGGCCGGTATCTCCGGCTGCTGACTAAATCCATCGGACCTGTTGACCGAAAATGACAAAACACCACTCGGGTTCGCCGTTGTGTTATCTCAATCTACCGTATCATAAATTTAGTCCCCTTTCCAAGCCGAGCCAGCATACGGAGAAATGTGAACAAATTATCTAAAACGACACCGGTTGGAGGGCTCTGCTGATGGCTCTCACGGACACCTTGCATCACCGTGCGGGGCCCTCTCGGGACCCCAGAGTTGGATTCCCATAAAAGACGAAAAAAAAAAAACGCCGAGCAGGTCTGTCTCTTAATGAAAAATTAAATGCTGCTTGAATGCAGCTTTGTGTGTCGTTCGGTGTGCAGTTTTTTTTGGGACACGACTTAGTGTGAAAACGACAGAAAATAACGAAGACACACCTCTCCGACTGATGTGTGTCCGACTATATGGCAGCCTTGATGACTTGCGGCTGTTGTCACTTTATGATATTGGGTGCCCAAAATTGGACAAAGAAAATTGGTTTGTGTCTTTTTTGTTGGTTCATAATTCTATACATTGAATTAATAAGATTATTATAATAAATGCAAGTCATTATTGACCGTTTATGGGTAGCAAAGTGAGGGGTTTTGTTTTGTTATAGTAATTGAAGATGTTTTCGGACGTTGACATTATAAAAACTTCGTTTTCTTCAAATAAATGCAAAAGAATAAAGGCACAGGCATGTTATAGTCCTAACAACACAACAATTACCATAAGAATAACATTTTAATGGGTACATTAGGCTAATCTAGAAAAATACTTGCAACATATTCATTATTTAACACTTTTCTGTATTCCGTAGAAAACCGGCCTACATATCAATCCCAACAACCAAGCCTGGCGACATGACACCTAGGATCCTGACACGAGCCTTAACGATGACGTTGACTTGTAAAAGAAAACTCAAAACTAACAACGAGGAGAATCGCCCGTTAGGAGAAGCAGTGATAACCATAGTATTGGTGTGGGAAGTTAATGGATATGCGAAGTATGTATATCTACACTATTGGTTGAAAGGCCTAACATTTCGACGAGGGCCGGCATGAGTTAAAGCAAACCCTATCATTAAATCACATCTCTAGTCTCTAGCAATCTCAATCAATCTCCCACGATTATTATCAGATTTACATCCTGATCCGTAGCCTTCAGCTAGGGAGAAGACCGAAGATTCACAGTAGCTCAATGCTCTTGATCTTGAATGTTAAATGGTACCTACCCTGAATTCGCATATATTGCTATACACGAACCAGTTCAAACCAGTAGTAATAAATCTATTTATCTAAACACATCGATCGTCCTATCTGTCACAACAAGAGTGTCGAATTAAACGAAATTAATCGGTTACAAAAGTGTTCATTATTCTACTAATCCTGCAGCGGAAAAATGTGTTATGAACTCCGAAATCGCCAAAGTGCTCCACGGCAACATTTTTGGTCCTTCGAGCCGGATCAACCGCAAGTATTTCGAGGTGATTTGCAATTCCGTCGCGAGCATTATCGTTGGTAATAGTACCAACAAAGTGCCCCATAATATAGTTCAATTCGTCGGCGTGGGTTTCCGATCGCATCACAATCGGTGCTAGTTAGCGACTACTACAGTGCTGCGTATTTATAAGGGCCTGTGAGTCAAAGCTGCAGTAGGAGAACCACTATAAACTAAAAGTGCACGAAAGTTCCATAACTAAAAGGAATCTTGGAAGATTGTTCAGTGGCAGTTATCGTTGAATGGAGGTCGGCATCGTTCCAGCACGGTATATGGATAAGCCCACCGCGACGGTATCTAAGCGAGGCTTGGGTTCTTTGTGCCTCGCTGGACAATACATCATTCGGCTTGGACGTTGAACTGAGGTCTACGTAAGTGTGGTGGAGCACAAGAAAGCAATACTGCATGCGAGTTGAAGCGTCGAGTAATGACGAGTTTCTTAGGAGGGAAATAGACGGGAATTTTTGTTTCATTTGCATGTGAATCATTTTTGCACTGATCGTTTTTTGATTTTTTACATTCGCTTGCTTTTATCCCGGCTAGTTGAGGTGGATAGTGTGCTCTAGTTGTTCAGGTTCGTTAACTGCTTTGTATCGCTGTTTACTGTTTGATTATTAGAAGATGTCTAAGCTAAAACAGCTGACGCATCGAGAGCGCATCCATCTCGATACAATGGCCAACATGAAACAATTTATGGAAGGTTTTGACTCTGTTCGCAATGGGATAGAAGCGACGGATCGAAATTATATAAAGGGAGTTCCAAATCAATCGATTGAGCTTCGAATTGCTGCATGAGGACAAATCTGCTGATATCAAAAAGGAAGCAGAGAAAAGCAATCGGCTAATAAGGCAAACGTTCGTAAATGATTATATTAGCGGCTACGCTTTTCTAAACAAGAAGTTGCATGAATTGAATCCCCTCAGTTTTCCACTCAAACCGTCAGAAGCACATCTACCATCTGCCTCTACCCAAACCTCAAGCCTCGTTTCCGTTGATCGCTGTCGTATGTTTCCAGCTACAGTTATGCTGCAAACTGCAATAATCAAGATTTTCACTTGTCATAAGACGAGTTTGTACAATCCCATTGAATTCCACCACTTAAGTGGTGACAAGTGATTTCTTAACAAGATTTTCAATTCAGACGGAAGCAGTGGGCCAGAGCACTGTTGGATCCTGCATCACAACTTTCGTTGATAACCGAGAACATGGTTCAGAAGCTAAATCTCAATCGCTATCGCTATGTGGTGGAGTAGGAAACAGCCGTGAGCATCCAGCGAATGCAGTGGATTCCTCTCGATGGACAATTCCTCTCGGCATTACCCTAACCGATCCGAAGTTCCATGAACCAAACCCGATAGATCTACTGTTAGGAATTGACCTTTATTATGAATTCCTATTGGATAGTGTCGGAAGGCTTGACTCTTAGAAGCCTGTTCTACAAAACACCGTTTTCGGGTGGGTTGCAGCCGGAAAGGTTGGATTTCAGCACCATGGAAGTCAACTGAAAGTAGCCCACGTTTGCAGCATGGAGAAGTCTAAAGACACAATATCCCGCTTTTGGTGTCTGGAGTCCTGCTGGTCAGTGGTCACCCTGTACACAATCTTCTGATTAGACCTGTGCGCCGAAGTATTTGTGAACGGCGGCGGCGTAAGGCCATTTTTACACCGGCGGCGGCGGCGTCGGCGGCGTCACGCCGTAAGCAATGTTCGGCGGCGGCGGCGGCGTGAATCGGCGTGAAGAATTTTGAGCTGAGAAAAAAAATCACGCAGCAAGGCATTTCATGATTTTTATGAATTTTAGGGTTTTTTGTACAATTGTCAGACTGATGGGAGGAGCATCCTAATAGCTGTAGCTTGTATCTCCACAGCAAAAGTTTACATTATATCCTCCACTAGGACATTTCCGCATAACAGCACATGAGTTCATTGGAAAGTACTTCGGATATAAATCCAGAAATTCGTGTGGAAATTCCTCAAGATATTCCTCAGAAAATTCGAGAAAGGAATTCTAAGATTTTTTTTTTAAATTTCCCTTATGAGTTCCTTCAGAGCTTCCACCAAGAATTCAGTTGAAAATTTGTTAGGGTATTTCTTCGGAAATTCTTCCGAAATTTCTTCAAAAGTTCCATCAGGAATTTCCTTCTACTTGAGGAATTTCTTCGGAAATTCTTTTGCGGAGTCTTTTGGGAATATCTTCAGTAATTCATTCGAATCTACTTTTCGGGATTCTTTTGAAAATTCCTTTAAGAATTAGATACCCATGGAAAATCATTCAAGAAGTTCTATGAGAATACCTACGGACACTGTTTTAGGAATACATTCGAAAATCCATTTGGGAGAAATCTTTCAGAAATTTCTAATAGAAAATCTTCCAGTAATTCCTCAAAACATTTCTTCGGAAACTCTAGGAAGATATTTTTGGTATTCTTATAGGAATCCCTTCGGATATTCCTTTAGCAACTCTTCCAGAAATTCCTGTAGACCTTCGAAAATTTCCTTTTAAATTACTTTAAGAATTATTTCGGGAATCTCTTCAGAATTTCAATTGCGAAATCTTCGGAAATTTTGTTTGTAAATTCCTTTATTTGTTTTAAAACGTTTGTGTTTTTTGTGTTTTTTTTTATTCGAAAATAAGTTTAACTCTCAAATACCTTTAGAAATTTCTCCAAATTCGAATTCTTTCCGGAACTATTCCTGCAGTAATTTTGTATAGTTTACTGAAGTAATTTTCTTAAGATTTCCTGGAGGAAGTTCCAAAAGAATTTTTGAAGGTTTATGAAGGAATCCCTGGATAAATGTCCAAATTAATTCTTGGTGGCTTTCTAAAGAGATTTTCGGAAAAAATCCTGAAGAAAAGGAAAGAAAAAGGAATAACCGAAAAAGAACCTGAAAAGATTTTCGAATAGAATTTTAAAATGAGTTTCTGGAGGAATATTCGAAGGAATTAGAAGATTTTTAGAAACTAACTTTCTTTATAAAACTTGTAAAAATGCATCCCACTTTCAAGTATATTCATAGAGGGAACTGTTCCGTTTTCTATTTCACTAAACATATATTCATCTCATCGCGAAACAAACAAATACAGCACAATCTTCATTGTAACTTTTCACAAATATGTATGCTCACTGTTTAAAAAATCACAAGAATAAGCAACAAGCAGTAAATCTACATTATGAAATCATGAATTTTACGAACATAAATGGACAACTTACTAGTAAGCATAATAAGAAAGTTTCCAAGGAAAATTAAGCAATTCCGATAAAATAAAACTACGCGCGCATGTTTCCTACAAGCTTTGCCAGACTAGTTTTTACGCGGGTTAAATCCCACATAAGTTTCCAAAGTTTACGGGAATTACCAATCAGCTGCGTAAAAAACGACTCCATTGTACGAAACAAGTTAGTTAACTGGGTAAACAATTGAGTGGGTTAGAAGCAAAAGGGTGTAAGTGACATTTTGGTCAACATTGAGTTGACTATAGCAAAAAATGCTTTGGTCTTAGAACTTTGCGTTAATATATTCATATACTTAGTACGGTATTTGTAAAAAAAATAAAAATTCCCAGTATATTGGGTATTTTTGAAATCTTTATACTATTTGTATGAAAAAATATTGAAAAACTTGAAATTCAATGAATCCATGAAAAAAAATGGGAATGTTTTAAAATCTTATCAAGCATTCATATTTTATTGCTTAAGACTTTTCTTTCTTCATGGCCAAATATACTGAAACTAAAATTGTTTATGTTATGCATTGTATCTTGGATGTAACTCTTACAATTTAAAAAAAAGTTTTAAGAAAGAAAAGAAAAAAACAAGCAAGAACAAACAAACTTTTTCATACATTCCAAAACATATAAAAACAACAATAATCTTCTCCCCGTCTCATAAAAACTGTAATATTTGCGTTGAAATTATGTTATTTTAGAATAAGTTACAGAACAGATTCTTGCCAGAGATCAAAGAATCATTTCAAAATCTATTTTTTTTGTTAATGACATGTCTGAACAAGCAGAACACGGTGTGTGTCAAATTCAAAATCATCAAAATTTTTAAACATTCACGATTTTTATATTTGAGTACCCAAAATTTATGCATTTTCAGTTTCAGATGTATATCATCTGAATATATTTTTAAAAATTCACAAGTATTGATACGTGATCAATAAACCACCTCAAATCCCATTACATTATCTAACACAGATGCAGATTTTAATATTTCGATTCTTTTTATGTTACAAAATTGATATATTTATTTGTTACAAAAAATGGAAAGCATGCATGTTTACTTAAGGAATGCATTAATGACATTTCGAACAACAGTTCAATTGATACGAAATGAAATTTAAAAGTTTTTGAAAAAACTTATAAAATCAACAAATCCCTGTGGGCATTCTGTTTGCATCACTTATAGTCAATAAACTATGACATGAAACCCTTTCAATAAATTATTGTCGAAAATCCCATAAGAAAACCAAGTTAAATGGTTGGCCAAGTTTCAAAGCGAATATTAAGTCACGAAAAAGTGAAGAGCAACTTTCGGACAAAAAGGCACTTAGCGGTCATTTTTTCCGATTCGTCATTCAATTTCCGCCATGAGCTCTAGGAATTGGCCAAAATTAAAATTAGCCAAAAGTTTCAAAATAGTTGAAAATAGTGACTTTAGTGATATGAGCTCGAAAAAAAGAGACTTTTTAGTGACTCGCCCAAAAAAGTGACCAAGTCACTAAAAAGTGACCCGCTACCACGCCGGAGATTGCGGATGTTCGAATATTCTCAAGAATTTCTTGAAAACTCACTGCAGGAGCTCCTTCGAAAATTTATACATATTTTTTTTTCGTGAATACCTTTAATAATTCTTCAGAAAATTTATTCGGTTAGGTAGTCATCAAGAAACTCATTCTAGTATACAATGAGCAATTTTCAAAGGAACTTCTAAAGGAATTACCGACAAGCTTAAATTTCTGTGGACATTCCTCCAAGAATTCCTTCGGAATTTTCTATAGCCAATAAAATCTTGGATGATCTAACATTTAACACGCCAATGCGGGTAAAAGTGACAGAGATAGAAGCAAACAAATCTGCTGAAGGTATAACAGCTATTTAATTAATGCCTGATCGGTTGCCTTGGCTCGGCAGATGCAAACGATCTGCATACTGTGATTTTTGTGTTGGCCAATCATCGGCGTGAAATACGAAATTCGGCGGCGTCGAGCCAACCGGCGTATGGCGCGCCGCCGACACCTTGACTGGCGTCGGCGTACGTCAATAAGTGTCGGCGGCGGCGGCGTGGCGCGGCGGCGCACAGGTCTACTTCTGATGAATTTTTCTGCGAAGATCATTTCGTAGCCAACACTTTTCGTGACGATCCGGGGTGATTCGTGGTTACACTACCCAAGCACTGGAACGCCGACTTGATGCCAACCAAAATCTGAAGCAGGTATATACTGCATTCATATCGGAGTACTTGCAACTCAACCACATGTGAGAAATCGACGACGTCAACGATTGCTTCCCATCCTACTACCTTCAACATCATGGCGGCGGTAAAGTCATTTAAGCAGCAATTCAGTTCTGTCACAAGATGAGTCCGTCACGTTGTTGGTTCGTATTGATGCCTGTCTGAGCTCTAGAGCACTTACGCCGATCTCCACCGACTCAAACGACCTGGAGGTGTTAACTCCGTGTCACTTTTTAATCCATCGACCATTTATGTCCTTCCCTGAGCCTGACCTTTCCGTAGTTCCTCACACATCTCTCGGTGAGAACAGTAGTATTGGATTGCCTATCACAACAGTCTGGATGCTCTACCATTAATTTTCATTCAAAGTTGGTTAGCTTTTGCCAACGTTCCAGTAAATGTGGAGCTGCATTGCTTCGGTGATGTGCCGATCCGAGCCTACGGTGCATGTCTGTACATACGAACGGTCCCTAATGACATGACGGTAGCATTTCTGTGCATCTTCTAACTCCCAATTCCAAAATGGCCCACTCATTGACTCGAGAAGGCAGAAAAGGTCTAACCATGCTGAAGCAATCTGCAGCTCTACTACTGAGTCACTTATACCTTCTTCCAGGTCAGACTCAACAATAACGCTTCACTGGCTTTTGTGGCAAATGGGGTTTCAGAAGTCCAACACCTAGCTGCGAATGGTGTATGGTCCCATGTATCGGGCATGGACAACCCTGCGGTCATTATATCACGCGGGATGGAACCTAATTTGCTGAAGGTGTCTTCTGCTTGGGGGACAGGACCGCCATGGTCGAAGCAACCATCACGTCTCTGGCTTTCGCTTCTACAATCGGAATTACAGGAGCTTCCAGCTGAAGCATTAGGAAAACGATCCGTATCGCTAGCGATTCGCACCCAGGAATCGAATCAGATGTTTCACCTACGTTCGTCGTTTGTATCACTAGTTAGTCTAATTGCCCTGATCCAACGTTTCGTCTTCAATATCAAGCCAGAAAAACACTCTCGTCGCAGATTAGGACTTCTATGAACCACTGAACTAAATCAAGCCATTTCATCATTAGTGCGTTTAGCACAAACATAAGTATTCCCAAACGAGATCGCATCAGTAGCTTACGATGGACAAGTGAAGTCGACTTCGCATTTGAAGAATCTTGCGCCTGTTCTGAAGGACGGCATTCTACGTGTTGGTGGGTGCCTTAAAAATGCGTTGATTTCGGAGGACACCGTCACCCGCTGACTGATACTATTATGGAGCACTATCATCGCAAATATCTACACGCCGGACCACACTTGCTTGTGGCAAGTGTCCGGGAAAAGATCTGGGCACTCTCAACGGTCGCTTTTCTCCTGGCATTATTTCGATTCATCCGGTCGCAGAGGAAAATCCGAGGCACTCCACTGCGTCAATGCTCGAATCTTTAGAGGGGCTGCTCGAGTGCTAGCAGAGCTAGCCAAACAGTTCTACTCCCATCAACACCGGAATCCGGTTGTGAGCCATATTGTCAACGACGGAATTCGCTTTAAATTCATTTCGCCTTGCAGTTCGAACTTCGGAAGGATGTGAGAGGCGGCGGAAAAGTCATTTAAGCAGCAATTCCGTTCTGTCACAAGATGAGTTCGTCACGTTGTTGGTTCGTATTGAAGCCTGCCTGAGCTCTAGAGCCCTTATGCTGATCTCCTCCGACTCAAACGACCTGGAGGTGTTAACTCCGGGTCACTTTTAAATCCATCGACCATTGACGTCCTTCCCTGAGCCTGACCTTTCCGTAGTTCCTCACAATCGCCTCAATCGTTGGCAAGCCAACCAGGAGATCCTCCAACGCGTATAGAAACGCTGATTCACAGATTATTTGGCTAGCCTCCATCACACACACATCAAATGGACACAGCTCCAGACGTCGAAGTTAGCCACCAAACCCACAACCAAGCCTGGCGACCTGACTCGAGCCGATGACCTTGACGTGTAGAAGAAGATTCAAATCAAACAACGAGAAGAGTCGCCCGTTAGGAGAAGCAGCACAGTGATAATCATAGTATTAATGTGAGAAGTGAATGGATAGTCGAAGTATGTATACACTATTGGTTGAAAGGCCTAACCTTTCAACAGGGGCCAGCATATGTAACAGCAAACCCCATCGCTAAATCACATCTATAGTATATAAGATCAATAGCAATCTCAATCAATCTCTTACTATTATTATCAGATTTCCATCCGTCCTTCGTTATTCTACCAATCCCGCCGCATTGAAGTGTGTTACGAACTCCGAAACCGCGAACGTGCTCAGCTCAAATTAGTAGTTTGTGCACCGATTGAAATTTTACCAGCGACGACGTGATAGATCATTTTCAGCCAGCGGCGGCGACGTGAGTCGGCGTGAACTAGTTTCAAGCGCCCAATTTTTTTCGCGGAATTTCTTAAAAAGGTCCATAAGTTCATTGGAAAGTTCATCAAGAAATTCCTCTGGACATTCTTACAGATATTCCTCCGGAAATACCTCTGGAAAGTTCCTCCAGAAATTCTTGCGGAAGGTCCTCGAGGGATTCCTCCGGAAGTTCTTCCAGTATTTCATCAGGAAATCCCTTTTGGATCCAGGAATTCTTCCGGAAGTTCCTCCAGGAAGTTCCTCCACAGGGGGTTCCGTAGCGTAGTTGGCTACACGTTCGCCTTATGAGCGAATGGTCATGGGTTCGATTCACAGCCCCTCTACCAAACCCTCGTCAGTCGCCAGATGCAGAGTCTACGTGGTGGCGTATTGGGGAGCGCCCTTACCGTTACGACTGCCGGATGACGACTGCCAAATTGTTCTTCTTGGAGGCATTCCTCCAACGTACCCGGGTATATAGCAACCGAACAATGCGCAACAATCATTGGATTCACGACAAATGGACTTTGTGAGGGTAAGATTTAATAGAAATTGGGCAATCCACTCTGAGCGTGCATTGATGACATGCAAATATCATCAGCCAACATTGACTAGTGAATAGCAGGCAGCCGGATGACATACAGCTATGCTTCTGGCTCCAGCATACAATTCACGTTATTTTTCTGCTGTTGGCGTTATTTTCTGATAAAATATTGTTATCAAATATTCAAATTTGTTTTGCACCGTACTAACTGTGTTGTGTTGAATGACGGTCTTATTACATTTTAATTGAAAATCGAACACAATTTTCATGGCACGGAATACGTGGTACATAACGAAAATAGTAATAAATCGCTTAACAACAATTACTCCATCACAGAAAATTAGTCCTGAAATGATGTTTTTGTTTACTAATTTTTAATTGTCAGTGGGGCCCACCGCGCGCTAACCCCAGAGATGCTAGCCACCATTTTTTCCCATTGGAGAGATAGGCGATGACAGTAGGGTGATAGCAGGCCATGACTTTGCCTCTTTCCTCGTCGGGCACACCCGGTAGTTGCACGCTCTAGAAGACAGCAACAGCACACAAGCGATCAAACCAACGGATAGCTTGCTCGGTGGATTTAGGCCACACATTTGGCGATCCTGCCACATTTGGCGATCCTGATTGGAAATTATTGTTCTGTAAGTATCCTGTCGGCGTGATTGGGACATTTTTTCGTCGGTTTCGACTAGTGATGTCGAGGGAAAGATCGCCGGAATAAATGATTTGTTTTCTCATCGGTTTCGACTTGTAATGTCGAAGACGCTCTGGAAGAGCGTCGGATTGAATGTTTTGTTCATTGCTTTCGACTTGTGATGTCGAAGACGCTCTGGAAGAGCGTGGGATTGAATGATTTGCTCATCGGTTGCGACTTATGATATCGAAGAAGCTCTAGAAGAGCATCGGATTGAATGATTTGTTCATCGGTTTCGATTTGTGATGTCGAAGGCTCTGAAAGAGGGTCGAATTGAATGATTTTCTCATCGGTTTCGACTTGTGATGTCAAGGACGCTCTGGAAGAGCGTTGGATTAAATGATTTGCTTATCGGTTTCGACTTTTAATGACGAAGACGATCTGAAAGAACGTAGGATTGAATGATTTCTTCATCGGTTCTGACTTGGGATGTCAAAGACGCTCTGGAAGAGCGTTGGATTGAATAATTTGCTCGTCGGTTTTGGTTTGTGATATCGAAGGCACTCTGGATTGAAAAATGTGTTGTTTCTCAACGGTTTCGACTTAAAAAAAAGTCGAAGAGTCGGAAGCGCCAGCATAAATGATTTATTTTCTCATCGGTTTTGATATGTGATGTGATAAGCTGCTGGGGTAGAGCGCCGGATTGAATGATTTGCCTATCAGTTGTGGCTTGTGACGTCGAAGATGCTCTGGAAGACAGCTGAAATAAATTATTTGTTTTCTTATCGGTTTGACTTAAACAAGTTTAAATTTTTTTTTATTCCTTTATTTATTTGATAGGCACTCTGTGTTACTTAACCGCTACTGTGCCGAGGTCTACTGTGGTATTCTGCAGCCAGAATCCACACAGAATCTATTTTTAGATTTTTCCATTATTCATTGTTGTTGTCGTTGCTGGTCCATCTCGTCGTGAGTCCATTGTGTTCGTTTTGTCCATGTCGTGTATCCAATGATCGTTGCATTGTCCGGTTGCCATTTATCCGGGTAACGTTGGAGGAATGCCTCCGAGAAGAACAAGTTGTCAGTCGTCATCAGGCAGCCGTGACGGTGAGGCGTGCACCCCAATACGCCACCGCATAGGCTGTGCATCCGGTGACTGACGAGGGTTTTGGTGGAGGGGCTGGGAATCGAACCCATAACCATTCGCTTGAAAGGCGAACGTGTAGCCAACTACGCTACGGTAGCCCCTAAACAAGTTTAAATATCGAAAGAACTCTGAAGTAGCGTGGAAGCAAATGATTCGTTTTCTCATCGGTTTCCACTTGTAATGTCGAAGGTGCCAGATTGAATGATTTGTTGTGTTAATATCGGTTTCGATTTAACATGATTTGTTTTCTCATCGGTTTTCTGCTTGTGTTGACGAAGGTGCTCTGGAAGAGTATCGGATTGTTGCAGCTTTTGATGGTTGTGTAGAAGGGGGGCGGATTGTTCGTGTAAAAGAAACGTTAATGCGGTGGATCAGCAAAACGTAACGTTTCAAATTTGAATTTCAAAGGTGTTGTGTGAGGGTGCCGGACTGATTGGCTTAAGCTTGAAGGACCAATACAGAGTATGTTTGGAGAGCCATCAATATTGTTTTGACCAGAGTCTATTATATAGAGTTGCGTAGAGAGGTTCTTCTTACACTTATTCTGAATGATGCTCTTGTTATTCTGTTGGCAACTTTAATTTTTGTTCAACCCTTCAAGTGACTTGACGGGAGAGTTCACTTCTAAAGCTTTTTAATTCGATAACCTAGTACCCCACAGAGAAGCACATTAGTTTCTTGTTGCTACTTTATTGGGGAATGTATTGAAGTTTTTTTAAGCTGTTTCTAGATCAAATCTAATACATTTCAATTCATATGTTTTAATTCGCCATAATAATCATTAGGCGATAACAAAACCGCCTCACCAACAAGCATTTGTTTACTTTGTTCGATAGGTAGACGGTTTGACAGTTCAATAGGTAGATTTGGCTTTACTCTTTGCGCAACTCTATATATAATAGACTCTGGTTTTGACTTTTCCCGTTGGAAGGCCATCAAAATTGTATTGGAAATGGTCTGCCGGCTCGAATTCTATTTGGTTTTGGATTGCAATAGATATATTTGAAAAAAAATAAGAAGGAATACAGATGGAGGATCATGAACATAAAAAAGTTGACAGTTCAGAAGGCTCAGGAAAAAAGGCTGGATTAATTTGTTTAGTAAATATGCACTTGCGGTTGGAATGAAAAATCGTATCAAACATAGGATTGAAATATTTGAGTTAGGATGATTTTGAATATGGGAATTGAGTACGGATATTGGTTACTGAATTGTTAAATTAAACTTGGCTGTAATGTAAAGAAAAATGCGTGAAAAAATTATGTAAATAGTTGTTTTATGAAAATCGCAAGTCTATGTTTTTTTTTTCTCTTTTTTGATAAGAGAAGAAGGGGAATGTGATGGTGAGATTTAATAGAAATTGGGCAATCTACTCTGAGCATGCATTGATGACATGCAAATATCATCCGTATAACGGTTCGGTTGCCAACATTGACTAGTGAATAGCAGGCCATGACTTTGCCTCTTTCCTCGTCGAGCACGCCCGGCAGTTGCACGCTCGAAAAGACAGCAACAGCACACAAGCGATCAAATTCAACGGATAGCTCGTTCGGCGGATTTAGGCCACACAGACACAATGGACTCACGGTGAGATGGACCAGCAACGACAACAACAATGAACAATGGAAAATCTAAAATAGATTCTGTGTGGATTCTGGCAGCAGATCTCGGCAAAGTAGCGGTTGCCTAGCAGAATGCCTACCAAATAAAGAAATGAAAAAAAAAAAATAAAATTCCGGCGGGAATTCATCTGAAAGCTCCTCCAAGAATTCCTCCGGAAATTCCACCAGGAAATCTTCCGGAAGTGCCCAACATTTATTTTCGAGATTTCTTCAGAAGTTCCTCATCGAATTCCTCAGGGAAATTCCTCTGGACATTCTCCCAGAAATTCTTCCGGAAATACCTCTGGAAAGTTCCTCCAGAAATTCTAGCAGAAGGTACTCCAGAAGTTCCTCCAGGATTTTGTCTGAAAATTACTCTCAGAATCCCTCCGAAGTTCCTCCAGGAAATCCTCCGGAAATTCCTCCAGGAATTTCTCCGGAAATTCGTCCAGAAATTCTTCCGGAAATTCCTCCATGAATTCCTCCGGAAATTCCTCCAGGAATTCCTCTGGAAGTTCCTCCAAGAATTCTTCTGGAAATTCCTCCAGACATTCTTCCGGAAGTTCATCAAGGGGTTCCTCAGGAAGTTTCTTCAAGAATTCCTCCGGAAGCTCCTCCAGGAATTCTTCCGGAAGCTCCTCCAGAAAATCCTTCGGAAGTTTCTCCATATATTCCTCCGCAATTTCCTCCATGAATTCCTCCAGAAAATCCTCCGAGAATTCTTCCGGAAGTTCCTCTACGAATTCCTCAGGAAGTTCCTTCACAAGTTTGTTGAACAGTTCATCAAGAAATTCCTCTGGACATTCTTCCAGATATTCGTCCGGAACCTCTGGAAAGTTCCTCCCATTCGTGCGGAAGGTTATCCAGGGATTTATTCGAGAGTTCCTCAAGGATTTCGTCTGGAAATTCCTCCAAAGTACCCCCAGGATTCCTCTGGAAGTTCCTCCAAGAATTCCTCAGAAAGTTTCTCCTGTAATTTCGCCGGAAGCTCCTCCAGGGATTTCTCTGAAAGGTATTTCAGAAATTTCTTTGGAAGGTCCTCAAGGAATTCCTACCGAATGTTCTCAAAGAAGTTTGAAAGTTTCTCCAGGAAATCTTCGGAAAGCTTCTCCAGGAATTCCTCGGAATGTTCCTCTAAGAATTCTTCCCAGAATTCCTACAAAATTCTTCAGGAAATTTCTTCAAGAATTTCTTCAATAGTTCCTACAGGAATTCATTTGGCAGTTCCGCAGGGAATTCTTCCGGAAGTTTCTCAGGTAATTCATGTGATTTCTAGCAAACAATATCATTGAGTGCAGGATTTTGAAATACAGTAAGATATACTAACTTATTCAATTCCAGTTTCCTCCATAATGTTTCACGAAAGACTTAAAGAATGGAACCGCATGCATAAAAATATAGCTGAATAGGATTTCATCCACCGCGTTTACCGATATTTCACCTTAGTACCTTAGTGATACAGCTCTTTTACATTTTCATCGGTTATATTTTTCACACGAAACATCTGTAATTTTTCAAATCACCGATCTTTTCAGTAAAATAAATTATCGAATTTCGAGTCTCTGTTAAAGTGCGTATATCTCAAATTCTTCCGAAAATGCTTCTGTCTTCTCCTTCTTGAACTCCTCAATGAATTACCGTAGAAATTACTTCAAGAATACTTCTATAAATCTTTCTATTGCTTCAGATATTTATTTCGGAATTCTCCCTGGAATTTATAACGGTACACTCCAAAAAAGTCCTCTACGAATTGCTCCGGTTTATACCTCCAGACGGAAAGTTTTTGGTAAGAATCCTTATAAATCCTTATATATAGGAAATCGAAAAGGAATTCCTGGTTTAAATCACTGTAGACATTTTTAGATGAATTCTTGAAATAATTTCGGGTGGATTTTCTGATGGGCTTACAGAAGATATTCTCTGAATGGAATTAATAAAATAACTTCTAATGAAATTCCACGGGAGATTCAAGAAGTTGAAGTATTTTCAAAGGGAGTTTATAAGAAATTGAAAAAAATCTTTCTGAGTTTCCGAATTAAAACTACTGAACTTTTGAATGAAAATATGAAATAATTTCAGATCGAAACAGAAAGGAATTTTGAGTTTCTTAA
Organism: Armigeres subalbatus; assembly: GCF_024139115.2. Classification (NCBI taxonomy): domain Eukaryota; kingdom Metazoa; phylum Arthropoda; class Insecta; order Diptera; family Culicidae; genus Armigeres; species Armigeres subalbatus. Next base: position 73,091,245 of record NC_085140.1, read on the forward strand.
TATTTTTCTAGGAGAAGCTTCTGAAAATCTTGAAAAAACAATTGAATTCTTTTCGTTGCGTCTCATATCCTGATTTACAATCAAATTAAACTTAAAAGTGATACTTCGAAAATCAAAAATAAACCGGTCGTAAAAATCGCAGGTGCTTTCCAAAAAGACCGATAAGACATCTGTCAAAAACGATTTGATGTCTGTCCAAAATAATCTTGTTGTGTGAGCAGCGTTATTTGGAAATTATTCAATTGTCACTGTTAAAGAAATTATTTTGATGTTCACCGAGCATACTTTTATATAAAAGTCAGCTCAATGCTATATAGTTAGCCAATTTCTGCATACTTGAAAAATGTAATATGGACTTGACTGTAAATATGTATTTTCGATAGGATTAAATTACGATTGTTGGAGATGACAATGGGCCAAATGGGGGGTGAGAATGGATCACTGTTTCAAGTACTTAGAATGTTTGTAAAGTATATTGGTAATTGAGAAAAAAAAAAAACAAATTATCAGAGACCTTTTTGAAGGGTTTTGATATCCGACCTCCATACTGTCGCTGAGAGCGATGACCCATTTAGGCTTATTCTGCGTCTCGAATGACTCGAGAATTGTCGATTCCGACACGTCTCACGTGAGACGACGGTGTAATTCAAATGGGAGATTATTGACGGCGGCGGCGCACAGGTCTAATTTTTTGACGACGCCATTTGAATTCTCACCTAAGAAATTGACCAAAATTGTGCAATGCATTGAGGCACGATAACGTGGAATCTGAATGTTCTCTGCAACAACTTGATTTTCAGCCAAGAATAAACATGGGAAGCGAATCAGACTGAACCATTTTGGTACAGATTTATCATATTAAAGCACATTTTTTATCATTGCGAAAAATAGTGTGTGCAACTCGTTGCAAAACTCGATTTTTTTTTCCAAAGTTTTTGTATTTATCTAGCTCGGCAAGCCTCGTTGGATAAACGTACAACTCGTGCTGAAAATATAATATTTTTGCAACTTGTTGTAGTATTGAGACAATCCGGCATCCTGAAAGTATTCGAAAACGAGTTTGGAGCCATCAGTACACTCTTTATCATGTTGCAAAATATTTGTCTAGCCTGGGTGAACTTTGCAAATGTTTGATGGTTTGACAATTCAAGACAAAATTTTCAAAACGACTTATCTGCTTTTGTAAACAAAGATTCAAACGACGATTTGACGAATCTGAAAGCCCTCCCACGCAAACCAACACCATCAATAGGTAGATGAAGGATTTTGCTACCTGTTGATGGTGTTGGCACGTGTTGGTTTGCGTGGGAGAGCTATCAGATTCGTCAAATCGTCGATGAAATCTTTGTTTACAAAAGCAGATAAGTCGTTTTGAAAATTTTGTCTTGAATTAGTGTACTACGCTGCCGTAATCTGGAAAAGTGACGTAACAGCCACTTTACAACATGCATGTTTTCCATTTTTCTGTTAAAGATCTCGATGAGTAGTACTCGTTGGAAAATTTTTGGAAAATGGCGTATACGTCACTTTTTCAGATTACTGCAGTACGGACTTATGGAAATGGTATGTAGGGAGACGGCAGGTATTTTCGTCTGTTGGTCATAGTCTCGAAAACCAATAAAAGAGACGCTTTTTTGTAAAACTCATACGTACCAAATCGTAAACTCAGGAGAAACGTTCTGCTATAGTGGAGTTCTAGCAAATGTACGTTGCTTTCGTTGGTTTTAGCCCCTATGACGATGGACGGAAATACCTGCCGTGTCCCTAGCAACCCGGGAGCAACTTGACATATGCAGTACAATGTCACTGTACCCCGAAATTTTGGTCCGGGTGGTCCTGTCAAACTCGAAATTAATCAAATTATTTCACGAATAGGGCGAAAATGGAATTAATGTGCAATTCAGAAAAATGGTAAATGAAAATCAATCTAAACTTGAATTAATCAAAGGAGAATGGGGCTTCCGTAGCTGAGTATTAAAATGACCGCCTTAAGGTTGTTGGGGCGGATTATCAAAACATTTCTGGTGGGTTAATTTTCTCGAATAACGGTTTATTGGTTTATCGTTCAGCGGGAATGTCGCATAACTTGAAAATTTCTTTAAATTTTGGAGGCGGACAATTTTACATTAGGTTTGGAATACAGATATTTTATAGAGTACCGTCGTCAGGGGTGACTATGGGTATGAGGGGTGGGAATTGGTCTGCGCTTTCACCGTCAGTCAGGATTGCGTATACTAAAATAGTTCTAAAAGGTCTCTTTTAATTCAGTTTTCTTTTCCTCGTATATATTCTATCTATTCTACAAGCATTCCATGTAGTTGAAACAGTGGCCCATTTTCACCCCCATTTGACCATTTGTCACCCCAACGGCGGTATCATGAGGACAAAATTAAGAAAATTGGAAGAATGGACACGGAAGATGTAGCTTTAGAAAGTAACACCAGCGGAATTCTAGCACAAAAGTGAGATTCTCCCTATTAATTGTAAATATAGATACTGTACGCATTGGTGAATCCTGCAGAATAGAACAGGATTGTAAGTATCCTAGTATATTGGTTAAGAACTGCCCAGCAGAAAAATAGTTGGCAGGCTTCGGAATTCTCACTCATATGAATAAAAACCTGCGATTAATCCATTGAGCGGAGAGTGATTTTTCATGGTCCCCTGTGAGGAAGTATAATTGGCCAACATTTTTAACCGGATAGAATGGGAAAATTGTCTAGACCGGTACCGGGAATCGAACCCAGCCACCCTCAGCATGGTCTTGCTTTGTAGCCGCGCATCTTACCGCACGGCTAAGGAGGGCCTCCAGATCATTATTTTATTTTGTTTATAAAAAGTGTGTTCCAAATGAGAAACATTATGCGTAATTTTGTGAATCAAAATAAAACTGCCTTGTCATAAAGGAATTTCGATTTTTTTTCAGTCAGTTTTACAGTTCTCTTAATTATCTAACCCTTATTTGAGCATCAAGTTGCAAAATTGTAAAACAATTATGGTTTTGGTTTTGGCTCCGTTGCGCTTAATGCACTTGAGCAAAGTAAACGAACGAATAATAGAAACATTATTTGTTTTCCTCATTGTTAATTTTATTTTCTTATATTTACTTCGCAATCAAAAACCTGCCCTATTCAAATGAGGATCTTGTCTGTTATTTGGAGACAACAAATGACGAAACAAAAAACATGACTTCCATGGAGAAAAAGTGTGACGGTGGCGTAGGATGGACCCATTGTTTATGTTTCGAAGCGCCATCTGCGATTTCCAAGTGGGTACGCGAAACTAAGGCTAAATGTCAAGTTGTTCGGGGGTTGGTCCCTAGTTATGATGTAAAATATTTGGATAAGAATTGGGAAATCCTAGAACTTGATAATACTAATTATAAATCCTTACTTACCTCGAAATAAATACAAGTCCATTATTTATGGATGATGATAATGCATTCCTGTGTTATTTGAATATACCGAAATTCAGATCTACTCTGATAACAAGTGCCCTGAACAAACTTTTTTTCGTTCAAAAATATACTGACAATAAGTTTTTACTGTCTCATTCATATACACCTTAAAATAATCAACTAACAAATCCCTATCATTTACTCATTCGTCACAAATTCCAATTCCAGAAGCCACTTCCATGTCACTAAACTGTTGCATTCGTTTCCGGTTTTGGCACTGTTTGCTATCTCTCCACTGCTATCCACTTATTAGCTTCCTTCTTGTTGCCCATTCGCTCGGACGAGACACCGACTTCAGTAGAATTTTTAATTTCCCTCCCGTCGTCGCTGTCGCACACAATGCGCGCGTCCCCCACATGCACGGTCACCGCTTCGCGGAAATCGCGTGTTTGGCACAAATTGATAAACAAACAACCGGCTGAAAGCCGCGGCTTTTCTTCTTACTGCAATGCTCATGCGCTGGATCTTGGCTTCGTACCACACCGCGAAATCATTCGCTGTTGAATTTGGTTGCGCGTCTTTGAAGCTTTTTTTTCACTTCCATACCCGAGTGGTGAACATTTGAAGATGGACCGAATCGAACGAAATCGCGAATGCGTCGTCGCGCAGCCAGCAGTGATTTGGCGAGTTGAATGGGTCGAACTGTTTCGCCAAATAGACAATACAAGTCTTTATATAGAAAGACAAGTGCAATCAGATTGGTTCGGCCTGGCATAAACTGCAGTATGCAATGCGGCGACATCGCTGCTGCTGGTCAGGGCAATGTGGATTTATTGCAATGCCGTCCATGCGGTTCGATTGAACGGCTGGGGTTCATTTGTCTATAGACGAATCCAAGTAAAAATAAGAAGAAGACACACGACGGTGTTAACTTTGACAGATCCTACAGCGCAGCATAGGAAGATCATTTTAAAATGCTTATAATAAATTCTAGACAAAATGTAATTAAAATCTGATTGATGTACGATACGGAAAAAGTTCTCAAGTACTTATTTGGAAGCTTATCTCATTTTTTTGTATATTTTCCAAAAATGTATCTATCATAAACTTCGAAACTTTTTCCGTATCATACATTAATCAGATTTTAATTACAATTTGTCTAGAATTTATTATAAGCATTTTAAAATGATCTTCCTATGCTGCGCTGTAGGATCTGTCAAAGTTAACACCGTCGTGTGTCTTCTTCTTGTTTTTACTTGGATTCGTCTATAGCCTTTGATGTTTGGCGACGGATTTGTGTTTTATCAATCAATCAGTCTAGCACGAGAGGTAAAGTGTTAGCAAAAAGTGAGCATAGGTAAATTTTGTGGAATTCGAACATTGAACGATAATTAAACTAACATTTTTCTGCTACTGTTTTGCCTTTCTCGAACACTAAGTAGGGGAGGTGGGGGTAAAATGGACAGAGTGGGTAAAACGGACAGGGGTCCCGTTTGAGCTTAATCGTTACAAATTTGCCCCTCTCCATCAAGTGGATCTTATTGCTTGTTTCAAATTATGAGTGTAACATGTTTCACCACATTCAAATAATGAAAACTATTCTGTTTATCAAAGATTTAATGTGAACTATGACTGAAATGTCATGATGATGTAATTTTTGATGTGCAGCTTTTAAAACAGAAGTCGGCAAAACTAATCCGCATGATTCTCGAGGATCTCAAACTTAGTCTATGCAAAGATTGTGTACGGGTTGAATTGATAATATATCTGAAAATCGATTTTTTTAAGAAATTGGATCATGGTGGGGTAAAACGGACACGTTCAGGTGTGGGTAATATGGACCATAGGAAGTACAAACATTTTTTTCAACGATATTTTATTTTCAAAAGTTTATATTGTGTACATCCGAAAACACCAAAATTAATATTCATTAGGAAATTCGAATTTTTATTGATGTAACATGCTTTTTTAGAAAAATCATTGTAATCAACAAATATATTAATTATTATCCCACATTTTCATTTCCAGATGCTCAATTTACAAATACTTAGCCTATGCATACAATTCACCAACTAAATTCACTGTTTTAAGCTTAATTTCTTAACATGTCCGTTTTGTAGTTCAGTGCGAGTCGGCTCTTGTTTCGGACGGCAGAACGATCGCGCGATTTGCCGAAATATTGTGTTCTGCTCTGCATTGCATGGCCGTCAGTGCCTGTTTTGTCGTGTTTCTGCTCAGTAAGCAGATAGTTTGCGCGGGCGAGTGAGTAAACAATTGGATTTAGAATATTCGTAAAATCCGAGTTTTTGGTTCTGATTTTAATGTTCGGTGAAAAAGTGTGCGGTTGAACGTGTTTTGTATATAATGCGAAACATTTGTAAAATCCAGGTTACTTTGTCCACCTTTGGACGGTTCGTAAGTAAATTGATGAATATATTTTATTATTTTTTCAGCATATACTGTTATTGACAAACGCTCTATATTGTCGACTAGAGCTCCCTATTATTCACCTTACCCACTAACACAAATTTTCCTTCCCGACACATCTATGAAGGTAGTATGGGTTCCCTGCATCTTCACTAGTAGATGTTGAACTAACATTCCTTCCCTTCCTTCCGTGATTGTAAGGACGTGGCCAGGTATACAACTGCTACTGTATAGGAAAAGGTACTAGTCCCAAGTACCAATTTGCGACAATGTACAGTAGATTGCTCAATTGAGCATTGTATAGCCACCCACAATTTGTACAATCACATATGCTATGCTATGCTAATTTCTTAACATGTCCGTTTTACCCACACACTATGTTCATTTACTGATCCTGATTTTCATTGTCAAAAAATTAACAAAATCCGATTGTTTTCAACTAAATTGAATTTAAGCCGAATCGGACTGTGGACTCAGCAGTTAGATCCAAAATACATTTTCTCAAAAACGAGTGAAGACACTAGTTCACTTTTAAGGCAATTATTAAGGTCGGATTATGGGTTCAGAAGTTACTGCCTAAATACAAATTATTGTATGCAAAATACGCCTTGAAAACTTACTTATTTTACGGGCATTTATCCAAAAAGTTGCATTCGATCGTACTGTTCCATTGTTTTGTATAGAGATGAGTGACGTTTAGCGCTCGCTCACTAATGTGCAATCCGTCATGTGTAAAAACATGTTTGTTTTCCTTCTGCTCATAACCTCAAAAATGATCGGGTCATCACAATGATTTCAAAAGAGTAAAAAAATATATGGAAATATACTCATTTTTACCCAATCTTTGCTGAGTTGCATCATCAAGGAGTGTTTGTTTTCCTTTTATCGCCACTCACACATTCGGACGTGAGAATCTCAATAGACAATGAACTAGATCGGGCCACAATTTTAAAATGTATAGCAAAAATCGGCACCAACATTTCAAAAGGGCGAAACTGCTTTTGTAAACAAGAGCTTCTCACGTCGCTGGCGGGCTTATTTGTGCCCATCCATGCAATCCAGCGCCATTAAATGAAAGAAGAGGAACCGCTACTTCCATCAGTGGTGTTGAATTGCGTGGGTTGGCTCAAATTAGCCCACCAGCGACGTGAGAAGCTCTTGTTTACAAAAGCAGTTTCGCCCTTTTGAAATGTTGCTGCCGAAATATTACTTTACAAACTCAAACTGCGTTTACGAAACTTACTCATTTCCCGAGTATACGATCAGAAAACAAAGATCTGAGTGGCCAGTATATTTCCAAGAATATTTTGAAAAAATGTGAATTCGCAACTAATCTCAATAGATTATCAAGTGTCATCGACAAATACAGATTGTAGATTTTTTCAAGTCACCCTTTCGTTAGCCGATGAATGTTCCATAAAGGAGTGGCATTTTAGCTACTTCAATGTTCATGAAAATTTAGTGAGCCTCTTCCAGTTGCGTTTATTTATCTTAAAGTTTTGAAATAATATTATCTATAACTCTTGTTGAAATATAATTCTGTGGATACGATTAAAACTTTGTAGGTCTTTGTTAATTTCACCTATTGATTGTTCTCTGTAATTATAACCAGTCACCGCAAATTTGAATAGTCAAAATTAGATGGCTTGGTAGGTCAAATTTTAAAAGCGTTTGTAAGACTAACTTGACATAAATTATTATTATCGATTCTTAGTCGACTTTACAGCAACAAATTAAAGTGTGTTTTAGAAGATGTCGAGTTCTGTTTTAACCAGAGCAGTCCAAAAATATGGTCACCCGGTTAGTTACCGGCTTAACCTACTGAATAAAATAAAACAAATACGAAAAGGGAAGAAGGCAGACGTAAGTTGGAAGAAGGAAGGAAAAAGGAGCATAGAAAAAGGAAGAATAATTAAGAAAAGAAATCAGAAGGGTTCTGTACCGGACACGACCGTAAAGACATTGAACATCGTAAGAACATCAATACGATATTTCTGCCGTAACCAAGTGACTGTGTTTCGAATATTGGAAAAAAAATTCTTGCCTAATCAGCTTTCTGTTGTTTAGAGGGTAGGTCTTGAGAAGTACCTATTTATTTTCAATAATGCGTCTCCAAGGAAAGGGAAGAACGAAGAAGGAAAAAGAAGATCATGGATGTTATCGATCATTTAGTAATTTGCGTTCGATCATTTAGTAGTTTATCAATATCTCATTCCAGAAGCTGAACTTCAAAATGTGTTGTATGGTCGACTTCTAGTGCGAAAATTTTCTTACAACTCTGTCTAATGATTCGTTGTTTGAATTCAATTAGATACGGAGTTATAGCGCTAGTTGCATTAATTTAAACTAAATGATTGTAATTTTGTTATCATTTAGTCTAAGTTACTTTAACTATAGCTATAACTTCGTTACTGGTGGAATTCAAACAACGAACCATAAGACATAGTTGCAGGAAAACCTTCGCACTAGAAGTCCACCATACAACACATTTTGAAATTCAGCTTTTGAAATGAGTTTTTGACAAACTACTAAATGATCGAACGCGAATTACTAAATGATCGATAACATCCTTGAGGATAACATCCTTTTGGGGGCAGCAGGGACTATGTCCAAGGGCTTGACGATCCCTCCCCAGGCCATCTGCGAGTTGTGGCGCCTGCCTAGGATGTGGTGGGGTTTGACAGTGGGCCCTGTTAAACCTTTATAAAAAGCTGCATGTATCCGCAAGTAGGCTCCGCCAAAGCGACCGTGTGCCGCTCAAAGCGCACAAGCTCAAGTCCTGGTGTTAGGTGGGACGCTAAACAGCCCTGACACGACGGCCCTCCGACGAGACAGGAGGTTTGCGCAGGCCCAATAAGCCGCCTTTAAAACCAACTATTACGAACGACATAGAAGATAATACGACTCGATACAATCGGCAACGACCTAGGCGACGAATAAAGGATCACGATTGGAAGCTTGGAACATGGAACTGCAAGTCGCTAGGCTTCGCAGGTTGCGACAGGATAATCTACGATGAATTACATCCCCGCAACTTCGATGTCGTGTCGCTGCAGGAAATCTGCTGGAAAGGACAGAAAGTGTGGAAAAGCGGGCATCGAGCGGCTACCTTCTACCAAAGCTGTGGCACTACCAACGAGCTGGGAACCGGCTTCATAGTGCTGGGAAAGATGCGCCAACGCGTGATTGGGTGGCAGCCAATCAACGCAAGGATGTGCAAGCTGAGGATAAAAGGCCGTTTCTTCAACTATAGCATCATCAACGTGCACTACCCACACGAAGGGAGATCCGACGACGAGAAAGAAGCGTTCTATGCGCAGCTGGAGCAGACATACGATGGATGCCCACTGCGGGACGTCAAAATCGTCATCGGTGACATGAACGCTCAGGTAGGAAGGGAGGAAATGTATAGACCGGTCATCGGACCGGATAGTCTGCATACCGTATCGAACGACAACGGCCAACGATGCATAAACTTTGCAGCCTCCCGCGGAATGGTAGTCCGAAGCACTTTCTTCTCCCGTAAGAATATCCACAAGGCCACATGGAAATCACCTAATCAAGTAACGGAAAACAAAATCGACCAAGTTCTAATCGACGGCAAACTCTTCTCCGACATCACGAACGTCCGCACTTACCGCAGTGCGAATATTGAATCCGACCACTACCTCGTTGCAGTATGTCTGCGCTAAAAACTCTCGACGGTGATCAACACGCGTCGGAGTCGTCCGCCGCGGCTAAACATTGGGCGGCTGCAAGACGGTAGACTAGCCCAAGACTACGCGCAGCAGCTGGAAGTGGCACTCACAATGGAAGAGCAGCTAGGCGCAGCATCTCTTGAAGATTGCTGGAGAGATATTCGATTCGCCATTGGAAGCACCGCAACCGCCGAACAAGGCACGGTGGCTCCGGATCAGAGAAACGACTGGTTTGACGGCGAATGTGAGCAGTTAGTTGAGGAGAAGTATGCAGCACGGGCGATATTGCTGCAACACCGCACGAGGGCGAACGAGGCACGATACAAACGGGCGCGGAACAGACAAAACTCGATTTTCCGGAGGAAAAAGCGCCAGCAGGAAGATCGAGACCGTGAAGAGACGGAGGAACTGTACCGCGCTAATAACGCACGAAAGTTCTATGAGAAGTTGAACCGTTCACGTAAGGGCCACGTGCCACAGCCCGATATGTGTAAGGACATAAACGGGAACCTTCTTACGAACGAGCGTGAGGTGATCCAAAGGTGGCGGCAGCACTACGAAGAGCACCTGAACGGCGATATGGCAGACAACGGTGGCGGTATGGTAATGAACCTAGGAGCACGCGCGCAGGACATGCGACTACCGGCTCCGAATCTCCAGGAAATCCAGGAGGAGATCGGCCGGCTGAAAAACAACAAAGCCCCTGGAGTTGACCAACTACCAGGAGAGCTGTTTAAAAACGGTGGTGAGGCACTGGCTAGAGCGCTGCACTGGGTGATTACCAAGGTTTGGGAGGATGAGGTTCTGCCGCAGGAGTGGATGGAAGGTGTCGAGTGTCCCATCTACAAAAAGGGCGATAAGCTGGATTGTAGCAACTACCGCGCAATCACATTGTTGAACGCCGCCTACAAGGTACTATCCCAAATATTATGCCGTCGACTAACACCAATTGCAAGAGAGTTCGTGGGGCAGTACCAGGCGGGATTTATGGGTGAACGCTCTACCACAGACCAGGTGTTCGCCATACGTCAGGTATTGCAGAAATGCCGCGAATACAACGTGCCCACATATCATCTATTTATCGACTTCAAAGCCGCATATGATACAATCGATCGAGACCAGCTATGGCAGCTAATGCACGAAAACCGATTTCCGGATAAACTGATACGGTTGATCAAGGAAACGATGGATCGGGTGATGTGCGTAGTTCGAGTTTCAGGGGCATTGGACTAGTCATCAACACGTCGAAGACGAAGTACATGATAGGAAGAGGCTCAAGAGAGGTCAATGTGAGCCACCCACCACGAGTTTCTATCGGTGGTGACGAAATCGAGGTGGTTGAAGAATTCGTGTACTTGGGCTCACTGATGACCGCCGATAACGATACCAGCAGAGAAATTCGGAGACGTATAGTGGCTGGAAATCGTACGTACTTTGGACTCCGCAAGACGCTCTGATCGAATAGAGTTCGCCGCCGTACCAAACTGACTATCTACAAAACGCTTATAAGACCGGTAGTTCTCTACTGACACGAGACCTGGACGATGCTCGTGGAGGACCAACGCGCACTGGAAGTTTTCGAAAGCAAAGTGTTGCGTACCATCTATGGTGGGGTGCAGATGGCGGACGGTACGTGGAGGAGGCGAATGAACCACGAGTTGCATCAGCTGTTGGGAGAACCATCCATCGTTCACACCGCGAAAATCGGAAGACTGCGGTGGGCCGGGCACGTAGCCAGAATGTCGGACAGTAATCCGGTGAAAATGGTTCTCGACAACGATCCGACGGGAACAAGAAGGCGAGGTGCACAGCGGGCAAGGTGGATCGATCAGGTGGAGGACGACTTGCGGACCCTTCGCAGACCGCGTGGTTGGCGAAGTGCAGCCATGAACCGAGCTGAATGGAGATGTCTTTTATGTGCAGCACAGGCCACTCCGGCCTTAGTCTGATGATAAAAAAATAAATAAATCCTTGAAGAAGGAGGAAAAATTTGAAAGAATGTTGGAAATAGGAATAAGGAAGAAGAAAATAGGAAGACGAAAGTGGTAAGATGGAAGATAAAGAAGAAAGAAGGAAAAAGAAAAAAAAGAAGATAGAAGAGCAATTCTCTGTGAAGTCGAAGGTTGATTTATTTTTGTATTTTTTTATTCCTTTTAAATTTTGCATATACAATATACATCCTTTGTGATCAAAAAACATAATTTGCATCATTGGCTTGCCATTTTGACTCTAGGCTCACTTTTGACAAAGGCTTAAGCAAAAACACCTTGAACACTTGACCTGGAGGAAATTGGAAAAAGGTTAGTTTATTTTAATACTGTAAAGATTATTTTTTTGTCCATGATTCTTCATAAGAGTGATTCAAATTTTGACTTTTCGCTCCCCTGTGCTTAAACGATCGTATTTGCTATTTTAATAGTCCTCTTAAATTTTTAGCTGATTTGGATGTTATTTGATTGTGCACACGCCATTTGAAGGTTATATGAAAATTACTATGAGAATTACTTGTTACTTGTTGTTACTGTTACTATTACTTGTTGTAGCATTGTGAGAGTAAAATCATTGCATGAACAATGCATTGACCACGATTGGTCATCAAGTGGCACTGAAGATCCAAAACACCCGGAATAAAGACAAAATCTTGAAAATCGTTCTAGAATACAGTGGTTTGTTATAAATGTGAGAGCAAAACTCCGCTAAATGGTCCTTCTGGAACTCCGGAACATTCAGAGAAAAGGGCCAATTTTTAAATTCATTCTCGTAAACCGTATTGTTTTACAGAACGATTTATGCATCAAAATAAGAGCAATATCATTGCAAGAATCAAACGTTGACCCCGGGACTAAGACTAAGACTAAGCGGTGCTCCAGAAGCTCCGGAATAGCCGAAAAGTTAATCAATTCTAGATCTGTGTGCGATCAAAATTAATTCGAGGATTATTCATTGACCCCGTGGGCCGTTAGGTGAGCATCCGGAAGCTTCGGAACTTTCGAAGATGCGCCATTTTTTTAAGTCGTCCTAAACAGTTGTGAGTTTTTAGAAATCGCTTGTTGAGAAATGTGAGAGTATAATTGATGCAATCTAAACGGGTAGCCACAAGGTTGTCCTTCTGAGGTTCTAGAAAATCCAAAGGAGTGTCCAATCGTTCAAAAACATCCAATATAGATGCGACATTCAATAAATCGTTCGTTCACTTCAAGTGGTAGAATAAAATGGGATAGTACGAAATCGTCTTATGACAAGTGAAGACACTCCACTAGAAGCTCTAAATAACCTTTGACTGACATATTGTAGAGCTCCATAATAGTCAATCTTCGGCGATGTTCCTCCAGTTTTCCTAAACGATTAGGGTTCCCATGTCCGATTCCACCACGCGCAGCAGCCAGCGTGTTCGTGGCCTTCGACAAAGTCGCCAGCCTCTATCCGGATCTCTGGTGGATATTGTTTTTTCTATTCTTTCTTCCGACATTCGCACTAAGTGACCGCCCCACTGGAGTTTGCCGTATTTTATACGATTCACAATATTTTCTTCTTTATGCACTTGATACAGCTCGTGAGTCATATGTCTGCGCCACACATCTTTTTCTAGTTTCCCATCGAGAATTGTACGTAGCACTTTTCGCTCGAAAACCCCAAAAGCTTTCCGGTCCTTCTCTTTTTACATCCTTGGCAATCAGAGCAAATTTTGTTTCCAATATTCGAGGAAGCTCCTATTCGCAGCTGCAATACGTCTTTTCACTTCACAGGAAACGCCATTGTCACATGTCACAAGTGTTCAAAGATAAACAAATTCTTCAACAACTTCCTCATCAAGCACTACCTCAGCACTAACACCAATAGGTCTACCTTTATCTTTACCCGCAACCATGTAAAGCAGTGGTCCCCAGCATGCTTACTATCAAGGGCCGCATTGCAATTTTGATTTGTTGATTTGGGCCGCAGTATATTTGCAATATTTGTTTTTCATTTCAAATAGATTTTTAAAGTTTAGTACGAAATGATGTTTTATATCGAAAATAAAATTCTGGCGAAATATTGTATTCCTATAAATATTTATTTTGTAAAACAAACATGATTTATTTCATTCTTCAGGTTTTATCGCCGTAGTTGACTAGTCGATACTATACTGTTTCTGCTCTTTCAGACTTAGCAGGAGATATTTTTTTTTTGCATCACCATCTTTTCGGTTCAGTTGGCAGGAAGTATTCTAAGCTATTTTTTTTCTTCAAATGATCATATGGACGGGGTTTTTCAAATCCAAGCACCAAGCGCCAATGTGAATCACCCAATTTTGCGCACAAAACAACGTGTTGCGGTTGTAATTTTTTACCAAACGCATTGAACTATACTCGTATTAGTAAGATATTTTTTTATCAAATAAGCGCAAGCATAGATACGAATATTATTGTCAGATTTTCTGGATATGATACACTGCGCGGCGTTTGTAGTGTTCCCAAATGGGTACTTGCACAAAACTTCACGCGGCGAATGACTGTCGAAAGGTACGGCCGCGCCAAACGATACACCGCAATGCTATTCACCCATAAGAATCAAGTAAACGGGGTGCAAAAAGCGCGGCGGTACCTTTCATGAAGGGTTCGCCGCGTGCAATTTTGAGAAAATCAGGCAATATTGTGTGTTGTTTTTTCTATCAAAATATCCCAAGACAGTCTAAAAGACGCTTGGTGCGTTTTGCAGAACTCCGACTATATGACATTATGTATTTATTTTTAAGGATTGTTGTCCACTATAAGTTGTCGCGCAAATAACGACAGCATATTTCAAAACTGTTTTTGAAGTCAGGTGAACATGTCAGTAGTGTTGCATAGAACTTGAGTAAATCAGCACTCCGAATATCAATTGAGTTTTCTGAAACCATCTCTTCATCAATATCGGAGCATGGAAAAAATCTTGATTTATTTCTGTAGTTTAAAGTACGTTGACATGATAATTGATAGTCAACGTGTTTCCTGGAGTTAATTATCCAGAAATTTTTCAGTTGAATTTCTCCGAGCCCTTACATATTTTTATCAATAAGAGCATCCTTATTACAGAGTAGTGTGAAGCAGAAGCATTCTTAAATGAGGTTCAACATTAAGCTCATTTAAATATGCGAAGAAAAAAAATGCTATTTTTATAACCCAAGGCAATGACATCGAAGCATGTTTGCTGTTAGCCTACATAACTTTTATGAAGTGATGAATTTCATTAATCATGATGATAATACGATTCATGCTATATATATATGGCGCTTCAACAACATGATGCTGCACACTTGATAAAATCCTTGAATTCAACAAAACAAAATCCAGTTTCAGTATCCAGTTTCTTCATCTACTGAGGGAGCGCATCTAGGTACAGAACTTTTTTTCACGCTGATTATCAGTGGATTCAGATTGCTATAAACACAATTCTAAAATTGAACGCTTTTCCGGATGTTCTGGAACCTCCGGAGGGCCACATGGTGGCTACCCAGAATCAATTAGTGGTTTTTGCATTGATTTTGCGCCCACAATATTAAAAAACCCTGAATAATCCACCTAGCGGTGATGGTGCCTTTCTCGTGTATTGTAAAACAAGAAAACCCATGAGAGTAACAAGAACAGCACATAAGAGAGGTGCAAATTGCTCTTTAGGGAGATAGATTCAGTTATTTTCATCAATTTACATCTATTTGCGTTCATTTGAATGCATTGCAGCAGTTAAAAAAAAAATTACAATTTTGAATTTTTTTTTCCAAAAAAAAAAATGGGAAAAAAACTATGTTTTGTTACACTAATTAATGATTTGAGTGTGTTACTTCTACGTGAAGTTAAACGATTTACAATGATTTGGATCTATCATCTATATTCTATCATCTTCCAAACTTAGACGTACATGTTTATGATAGAATTAGAGGTATATAATTGATAGTTCCGTTAGGATACGGCAGGCATAAAGAATGTTTTTACAGAAGTCGATTTGAAAGCGAGTGGAGGACAATATTTGTGATGGTATATATCGCACGACCTTCCTTCTGCCAAACTCCCGTATGAAGGGGGAGGGAAGAAAATCAGTGTGGAAGCCAGTGGAGATATATGTTTTTTTGTTTTGAGTGCTTTTATGGCAGCTTGCTGTGAGCATTAGCATTAGCATTTAGCAGTTCGCACAAATTCGTAGGTGGTACAAGCCAAGATTATTGTATGAGAGTAGCATCACTTTCATCCGTTACCACAGATATTGATTTGGGACTAATCACTAACTCTTAGATGGAAGCAATGTACTCTCCAATAGTTGAGATCTGTCCTGGCCACGTCCTTGCGAATGATGAGGAAGAGGGAAGATGGTTTGTTTGACACCTACTTAAGAAAGATGCAGAGAACTGTACAATCTCTCATAGGTGCCACGGGAGGTTTTGGGATTGTGTGGAAGGTTATAACAGTAGGAATGGTTTTGGTATAACGTGGAACACAGAAAGAACTAAGATAGAAATACAAAGTAGGAAAGGGACGAGCCTGGAATTGAACCCACGACCTCCTGCTTATAAGGCAGAAGGGGTAGCCACTAGACCACCGAGCTCGTCATTTTTTTGGCAGCTTGCTGTGAGTTCAAAAATTAATGTTGATTTTATTGTTCAAATTTTGGCAAAAATAAATGCAAATTCATCCGAATGTTATATCATACAACAGCAAATTTAGTCAAGAATAAGATACCTAACTCACAATAAGTAATTATGATAACAGGAAAAAATAAATTATTCATTTCTTTGAAATGGTGAAACTGATCAATGTTACCCCGCTGATCAATGTTCCCCGGATTACGGTAATATGAAAATTGGGAAAGTGTCCTTTATTTCTGTGTCTTTTCTTATACTTAAAATAGAAGTGGAACAGCTTCCGAGAATATGAAAAAATATAAACATAATAACGCAGATATATTAGACACTTTTTGCAAATATCTGCAGCAACATTTCAAAAGGGCGAAACTGCTTTTGTAAACAAGAGCTTCTCACGTCGCTGGTGGTCTCATTTGATGTGTATAAAGTATTTACATGACTAACCTTTCTCCATTTCCTTTAGGTCGATGCAATTTTTTTAAACTTCCAAAGGGGAAATAATAAAATTTCATAATTTGATAATTTTTCAACAAGAACTATACGTATCTTAATTTTGTTCATTTTATCATATTGTTTAATTAGTTAACACCCTGACAAATTGAAAATCATTAGGAGGTATTTTTTATTAGCATTTGAAATGATCTTCAGTAAAATTCAATTAAAAAACAATCAGCGAAAATCATGTCTTTGGAATAGTATTTGTGAGTTTTTCTGTCCATTGCGATTAAAACGCCTGCCCGACTCTGCTTCATCGCATAAACGACATATGCGGAAAATACTGTAAATTTGCCCTTTTTCCGCGATTAATAGCCAAAATAATCTGATTGGATCACCATCACGAATCGTATATTTGGTCATTACCCTTGATTTTGAGTAATATTTAACAGTAAAAGTGTTGATAAAGGTCAATTTCTAGTCAAATTCCATTGATGGATCTTTTTTTTAGAAATCTATATATAGAAATCTAGAAATCATAATCTATATACATATCTTCTTCTGTATACATAAAAATGAATTTCTGTCTGTCTGACCCTTATAGACTCGGAAACTACTGAACCGATCGGCGTGAAAATTTGTATGCAGAGGCTTTTGGGGCCGGGGAAAATTCTTAAGATAGTTCGAGCCCCCCTCCCCTTCTTTGGAAAGGGGGGCTCCCATACGAATGAAACACCAATTTCTTCACAACTCGAGAACTAATCAGGCGAATGAAACCAAATCTGGCATGTGAAAGTTTTGGAAGGGAAGATATGTTTTTGTGGTTGGTCCAAACCCCTCCCCCTTCTGGAAAGGGAGGCTCCCATATAAATGAAGCATAAATTTTTGTATAACTCGTAAACTTATCAAAGAATAAATCAATTTTAGGCGAAACGAAGATCGTCGGGTTTGCTAGTAAGCAATAAAAATATTACAGCTTGCTGTGGAATTTTGGATTTTTCAACAAGGTTCATCGAAATTAAGTGACAAACAACTTCTCAGGGGAAATCACATATTAAAAACGCTGTTTGACATATTTGGCGAATGAGACTTTTATGCGAATATCGCTTAAAATTGTGAATATTGACCAAAATATCCGCATTAATGTATATTAAAACTTCGCTGTGTGTCATCATGGTCCATTTCATAATTTCAATGATTGATAGGTTTTTTTCATGTTTGGACAAGGGCTGCCCCAGTGTGAGTCGCCGTGTGTCTCCCAGCGTCAAAGTGAAATGATTCCTAAGTGGCAGAAAGTGCGAGAATTGATCGAAATTGCAGAAGCGATACGATGCGAAGAGGAGACAGATATTGAGAAGAAAGTAAAATACAGTCCGCTTGAAACCGAAACCATTGATTTTGAGATCTCCAAGCAGATTTTACCAACACTATCACAGAGTCATTTCCAACTTTTCAAATGATTTATTCGGCCAAATGCCCTGCAAAATGTCGTATTCGGCCAAACGTCTTATTCGGATAAATATCATATTCGGCCAAATGACCTTTTCGCTCAAATTACCTATTTGGCCAAATGACCTTTTCGGCCAAACGACCTATACGGTTAGATGACCCGTTAGGCCAAATTACTTTCGGCCAGATGGGTTTTGGAATAATGGTTTGTGGCATTCGGCCAAATGGCTTTTTTTATTGTTTACACACCAAGAATATTGTAAAGAATGAATATACACAGGATTCTGTTATTACACGATTTTTCCCCTCGTTATTTTTGATTGTGTGACTTCAATTTGTCACCAAAATCTTTGCAACATTTAAAAAAAAATCCTAAATAATTCAATCAAAAATCGCATGGTTATTATTATGCGTTAAACGGATGCGGATGAGTTCAAAATTGAGATAGCATATATCGTGTAAAAACAGAATCCTGTGTACTTCTATACGATGAACGTAACGATGGACAAACACAAAATATTCAGAGATGTTTTAAATATTCGTGATTTAAATCTGCTTTTTT
Source organism: Armigeres subalbatus (assembly GCF_024139115.2). Lineage (NCBI taxonomy): Eukaryota > Metazoa > Arthropoda > Insecta > Diptera > Culicidae > Armigeres > Armigeres subalbatus. Next base: position 73,109,808 of record NC_085140.1, read on the forward strand.
AAAACTTCTTCTTCTTTTATGGCTCTACATTCCAACTGGAACTTTGCCTGCTTTTCAATTGGTATTCTATTAGCATTTTCTCAGTTATTAATTGAAAGCTTGTCTATGCCCGCCATTGCATGAGTATGTATCTCAGTATGTATGTGCTAGCACTAATGTCCTATGTTGAGAGAATTGGTAAATATGTGCTATCTAAAAAGTTAGGATTCGAACCCAGCCAACTTTTGCAGCGTCTGCTTAGTAGTGGCCTACCTCATCAGTGCGCTAGAATAGACCCCAATCTTGGTGTAATGATAAAGTGCGAGGTGACCATGTGCTTACCTCTAGAAGGGTAAGGATCAAAGCCATAAAGCTATAGAATATGAAAAAAATCAGAAACTAAAATAAACATGTTGTTCGTTATGAGCTGCTTGTCATATTCTAATCAAGCGTTACAAGTTAACTTAAATATTTTTTCCTCAGTAAATAGACCCCAGGTGCAATGCAATGTGTGCACTTGAGCCGCTGCACTGCGCAAGTTTCGGTTAACAAATGACCACTATGACAGGCAACAGACAGAGAAATATGTAGGTTGAACAAAGCGCTCCGTCAACTGACCGGCCGGGTGTCCGTGCAGTGAGGTCCCTGGAGCAAGGCTGGTTCATAAGACAACGCACCACACTCACTAGTGATAGGAATTCAAAGTATGCCAAGAACTGCCACCGCAACTGACTTGCTGGTTGGTTATCAGCTGCTGGCTGGCGGGTTAGCACTTTTTGATTTAGAAATGCAGACCAGTGACATGCCAGCGCTGCTCGATCGCCAGACGACATGCTCAATGGGCAGATAATTTGTAACCCGCGCATTTGCAGCCAGGAATGCAGGTTGACAACCAACATATGTGCTGCTGGGCTTCGAACTGGCCGATCGTTAGCTTGGGAACTCGAAGGAAAAGTAGTTTGAGCTTGTTGCGACACCGGCTTCCATGTTCCACACTTGTGGCCGCGGTGGTAACGAACACGTGAACGAGGGAACCCTCATACGATTCGGGAAGACAGCTCACAATTTATGACCCAATAAGTGTCAAAACATCGCATCGTGACCCGCGCCGAATTCGAAACGGCAAGTTAGATGGTTCGCTTCTCCTAATTAGAAGAGTTTTTTGCCGCCGAGGGTAATAAAAACAAAAGCAACCGTTGCAATGCACTTCTGGTCGCGGGTTCCCAAACTTTTGAAGATATTCTCCCATGTACTTATAAACCATTTATTTATTTGACAAAATTGTCTTCAAGTTTCAACAGTAACGATACAAGAAATCAGTCATATTTGATCCGCCATGTTCTAATTATGATAGGGGAACTGTTCCGATCTCCATCTCACTGTACATATATCCATCTCATCGCTAAACAAAGAAATACGGCACCAAATTCGTTGCTTCTTTTTGTCAACATGCGTGCTCACTGCTGAAAAAACCACAAAAATAATAAACAAACCAAATTCCTTTCCATTGCTTTATTTTTGATGGGATGGTAATAGGAGCTATGAGATGAAGTGGCGAACCGTTCCCCTACGTCACAGTGTTTATTTACATGGACAAATGCAGCTCCCAGATTGAGAACCGTTGCTTCAGGTTGCAACCCGTCTGGCCTTTTTAGCGCCCAATCAATTGCTTCCCTCTAATATGCAAAATAAGACGACCATCTTGCGCTGGCGAGCCATATTCGGCTAGAAGCGGTTCAACCGCGAATTCCCGCGTCTTCTCAACCCTATATGAGCGCACTATAGGATTTCGGGCGGTCATTAATCGAAAATGTCATGTCTTCCGAATTATTTTAAAATATTTTCTCTCCATTGTCAATACTCTAATTAAGAGAAATTCTGAATTTGAAGTCTCTAGGTGCACTAGTTCCAAAGATATAAGGTGGCAAAGTCAGAAATGGGTAAAAAAGTTAGCAAATTTTCTGAAAAAATATTTTATTTTCAACTATTTATTGAAATATTTTTTAAATGTTTTTTCTTCAATGTTAATACATCATTACAAAGGTTATTGTATAAGCTTTTAAATGGTGTGCAAAAACTAATGGTTACACTGTGAAAAAAATTGAAAAAAATGCGGAAGCAATATTTTTTTCCAAAACGACGCTATTTTCAACTTTGATAGTGAAGAACTTTTTTTCCTCAGGAATCCCCAGGTTCTTTTATGATACACATCAAGGACAAAGCTTCGACTAAAATGTCCCGAAAGAATTTCTTGCCAGTATTTGCAATTAACAGAGTTAAGTCACTCTGATTTTTTTCATTTGTTTTTTACCGTGTTTTGCCTCTCTCGTACTCCAAGGTTAATGCTCATTCCAAAACGAATGTTTGATAGAAGGCCCGGAGACCCCTAGTGGTATATATCAACTAACTCAGCGCGAAGAATTGAGGTGATGTCTGTATGTGTGTGCATGCGCGTCTGTATGTATGTGCGCAAAAGAACGCAATCGCCATTTAGACACTTATTTGTGTCCGATTTTCTCGCAACAAGTTTCATTCGACGGGAAATCTAGTCCCATCGTTTCCTATTGAAAATGGGTCAGACTGAACTATGCGCTCAAAGGGTATGGTCAAAATACATTTATTGGTAATAACTTCGACTTTATTTATAACCATTTGAGCTCATTTAATTAACTTTTCAAAGGAGTAAATGAATAAAACCCCACATGCAGTGCAGCACAACGGTAACGGAAGGATTTAACAGTTCGCTCATATATTTCCTGTCAAATTTTACCGTTTCCGTCGCCATTCCGCTGAAATGCGTTTGGGGCTTGAGTGGTTTGAGTCATTCTCTAAACCTAATTTTCTGAGCTATTCATTAGCTACTGATGGAGAACTAAATATGAGATTTCATAATATGTAAATATTTATAAATCTCCTGGAATCAATAATTCCCGACATGTTTATTGCAAAAGTAAAGACGAACAATATCTTAGTTAGAACGGAGCGTATGAAATTCCTGCTAGTGTTCATGAATGTCTGGCTAATGGTAGGAAATATTTATTCACTCATCTACACTTTGAGGTTCACTGGCTGAACAACCAGCGGAAAGTCAATATAAACAGTTGAAGAAATTTAGAACTCATAATGCAAGAAAATGATCAAGAGAGGCAAATGTTGACATTTTCCTTCGTGCCTTACATGAATCAGATCCATTTTAAGCTCGATTTGGATAACGAGGAGACGTTGGAAAAAATTTTTCACTTAGTTATTCTTATGCCATGCGTAATTTTGTAATATTTGAAGATTTTCAAAAGTTCTTTATCTTCTAATACTTTAGATGAATTTATCTCATCTTCCATCGTTGATGGAATTGAAGAAAATATCATTGAAGACTTAAACCTTGACACAGAAAAGAATGATGCTGTATATAACTTGTAGAAATCATGAAAACAAATCAAAAGTAATTCAAATAGTGTTGTTATTTAAATTAAAAGAATTTTGCTTTTCGGAAGAATGGAGCATTCTTACATTCCACAATGAATGTCCACATTTTTTGAGAATATATTAATCTCATTTTTGAATAACTTGTACACGTAAAAATGTCATGGGATTGCGATTTCTAATTTGCTAATACCCTTTTTCAAAAGTTATTTTCAATTCTGATTATTTGATTAACATTTAATGCTTTATGATCCTTCAGATCCTAGTACTTTGTCAAACAAATTGTTCTAAATACAAATTGTGAGGCATGAGAGTGAGAACAAAAATATCACGGAATGTCATGAAATTAATGTCATTTAACATGATCGCCGCCATAATGTCCATAAATTGCTGAACTTAGTTTTTGTACAGCCCCTTCCTTCTCCTTAAGAAAACGCACGAAATTTCAACTTCCCAAATAGGTTTGCTTTGTCACGTTAATCGAACCTATGAAAAAAATAATTACGTAATTCATAGACGATCCCCAAAGGGGGGGGGGTTGGAAATTGTATATTCATGCTATTTCGACCATACACAGCTAAAACTAAGTGGAAAATCACTTTAAAAGTCCAATTTTATTTTTGACCGCTCGCTTGTATGGGGATCCCCCATAGTGGAGCGCTATTTTGCAACAACCGTGCCGCCGCCAAGATGCCGAAAGAGCGAGCCCGCAATAAAATGTCATCCAAATTGATTTCTTTTATTTGTCACGATCAGAGCATCGCCGCGTCGCCAGGGCTTCCAGTGTTCAAAAGGCCTCAAAAGCCGTGCTAACCTTTCACGGCTTGGTTTGCGCTGGAGTGGCCCTTTGCTTGGTTGATTGTGGCTTAGCGCAGCGCATTCGGAACGAAATAAAAGGCATTAGAATTGAATATACCAATCGGGTCTTGGGGCACTTGGTGAGGGAAAAACTCCGCTAATTGATGCAAATAAAGTAATAAAATTTTATTTGATGCTGTTGGGCGATTGTTTAGTTTTGACTCTGTCTGACTGAGCATGACTTGCAATGCAGGTCGAGCCTCTACTGTGATTTCTCTAATTCTGAGCTAAGCTTAGTTGGGCTTAATTTTCACGTAAAAACGTTACTTTAGGCTAATTTTTTTTAATTTTTTTCCTGGCATTTAATGATTCTTGTAGCTCAAGATACAATATTACCATCAGCGAATGGTTGAATTTTAAAGTGGTTGAAGACTTAATTTTTGTATGGGAGTGGTGTCACTAATAACAGTTACCTCAGATAATGATTAGGGACTAAGTTAGGGACTAATCAATATCTCTCAGGTGGAAGTAAAGAACTTGCAAACAGTCTAAATCTATCCTGCAAACGTCCTTGTGAATGCTAACGGAAGGGAAGAATGATTAGAAGAAACCCTACTTAAGAAAAGTGCACAGAACTCTAGGACCTCTCATAGGTGCCACGGGAGATTTCCGGAATATGTTCGAAATGTACAGAAGGAAAGGTTTGAAATAGAACACAGATAGAACAAATATTGTGACAAAGTAGTAAAAGGATGTGTCTGGGACTGAACTCACGACCTTCTGCTTATAAAAATAAAAAGATTGGATGGAGTAAACTCAGTTGACTTTTGTTTTTTTTTATCGAATCGACAAAACTGACCTTGATTATCAGTCTATTATTTTGGCTACCGTGTTTTAGAAGCCTCATCTGGAGTTTGTTCGTATCAAAAATTCCTCGCATTCTTCCAACGCATTTCCCACGCATAAATCCTTCAGACGCCTACAATTTATCCAACGCTAAGGCACCACGTGAGTCCACAGCAGCACCAGCTGCTCAACAGCCAACAGTGATGGTGACCCGTTCCGATCTACCGGCCTGCCAATTTATCTTTCAAAAAACAGCCCGCGTGTCCACGGCCGTCGGCCGTACGTCCCAAGCCTCTAGTCAACTCATTACTTCAGCTTTTTTATTCATAACAAATTAACACATTTATTGCTATCGGGCTCTCCGGTCGACCAAACTCCCAAGACTGTTTTTCGAGCCGTACACCTGAACGGCGCAGGCTGAGGAACGAGATTTATCGTTATCGATGAATGAGCCCACCCCCTCGTCTTAGGCCGGAGGCCAGCACAATCACTTTTCCCTGAGCGGCATTCGACAGCCAACGAACGCGATCGGGCACTGGCTACAAATTATGTATGAATATGCAAAACCACAAATTGAACAGTTGTTTTTCGTTGCTCAAAGTCATATATTTTATCTTGCCCATATGCATACCTACCAGGTTAACTTTGCTAATTTGCTTGCGGATTGAACAACTCGATCCTAGACTCACATGCATGAGAAAAAGCGTCCCTACTGTGAGAAGGTTCCCCTCGCGCACCGTAAGTTACCTTTGATCCACCCTCAGCTGTTAAATGTGAGTTATTTGTCATCTTAGTTGGGTAAATTTAGCTTTAATGATGCGATGGGGCAGAGTTTTTGCGTAATTTATTTATTAGCAGACTGAATAATTCTCATCCTAACTTATACTAAATGGATGTTATTCCAAGTTACACTGTGTCAAGGGTCCAAGCATTTCGAAACTTCTCTAATCGAGCCGCAAATGTGAGCATCGTTGCCGTGTGGTTAGTGTCGACAGGCAGTTAATCGCATTGTGCTGCGGAGTTTCAGTTCGAATCCCACCTCAGTTGCAAAACTGTTCGCAAGATAAAAGTGTGCAGATGAACATTGAATGCTGGTTCGTTGTCTAGTGTGGTGCTTCCATCGAAGATGGAATTCAAACTAATTTGGTGAACCTATGTGCCCAACAGAAAGATTCGATTCCGATCAATCCGATAGTATTAAACGTTTCAAATTTAAAGGTCAAATAAGACAAATAAGGAAAATAAGACAAATAAGGAAAATAAGACAAAAATATTTATTTAGGAATTCTCCCGGATATTTTTTTTGGAAATTTCTCCGGATGTTTAGGATTTCACCAAATATTCTTCCAGGAATTCAAGGAGTCTCTCCGGATGCTTTTCAGGGATTCTAACAGATATTCCTCTTGCAATTTGTCCAGATATTTCTCTAGAAATTATTTTGAATACCTCTGGAATCCTCTGGATGGTCCTTCAGAAATTCCTTAAGATTTTCCTTCAGGATTTTGTGTCGATATGTCGCAGGATACCTCCGGATATTTCTTAAGGAGTTCTTCAGAAATTTCTGTGGATATCTCTCTCAAAATTCTTCCGGATATTCCTCCAAGAATCCTCCAGATGTTCATCCAGGAATTCCTCCAGTTATTCCTCCAGGAATTCTTCCGGATTTTCCTCCACAAATTCCATTGGATATTCCTTATATTGGAAGGAATTCCTGGACGAATGAGGAATATTTGGAAGAATTCCTATGGAATATCCGAAGAATTCATGGAGGAGTATCCAAAGGAATTCCTAGAGGAATATCCAAAGGGATTCCTGGAGAAATATTCAGACGAAGTCCTTGAGGAATATCCGAAGAAATATCTGGAAGAATACCTGGAAGAATTTCTAGAGGAATATCCGGAGGAACTTCTGGAAAAAGATCCGAAGGAGTTCTTGGACGAACATCCGGATGAATTCCTGGATGAATATCCAGTGGATATCTAAAATATCCGAAAGAATATCTGGAGGAATATCCGAAGGCACTCGGGGAGGAATACCTGGACGAATTATTGGAAGAACATTCAGTGGAATTCCTGGTGGAATATCCGGATGAGTTCCTGGAGAAATACCCGGAGGAACTCCTGGAGAATTTTTCGGAAGTATTCCTGGACCAATAGCTGGAAAAATGTCAGGAAATAATTATTTGGTTTATTTGTCTTATTTGTTTAAAATGACTTATTTGGCGTTTTTGTCTTATTCAAGTCATAATGCTTTTTATTTGTTTGCAAGTCACAATACTTTTTATTATAACAAAATGATCGTTGAAAAATTTGAAAACTTTTGTCAGATGGGTTTTGCAAAATTCGGCCCCTTCATGCCTTAAATCAGCGGTTCTCAACCTGGGGTATATGTACCACTGGGGGTACCTTTGCTGACCTCGGGGGTTCCTCGAGCAAAAATGTGTAATGGCGGATGTATTACAATTATTAAAAAACTTATTGATAGAGGTTAATTTTTTTTCTAAAACTATGTATTGTGCATAATATGCTTGGCGATCAGTCAAATCAAAGTCAATCAAGGGTACTCAGAAGCATCCTTTCAAGAGGCTCGGAAGCCTCCTTTCAAGAGGCCCGGAGGCCTCCTTTCAAGAGGCCCGGAGGCCTCCTTTCAAGAGGCCTGGAAGCCTCCTTTCAAGAGGCCTCGAAGCCTCCTTTCAAGATGCTCGGAAGCCTCCTTTCAAGAGGCTCAGGAAGCCTCCTTTCAAGAGGCTCTCAAGCCTCCTTTCAAGAGGCTCCGGAAGCCTCCTTTCAAGATGCTCAAGCCTCCTTTCAAGAGGCTCAGGAAGCCTCCTTTCAAGAGGCCTGGAAGCCTCCTTTCAAGAGGCTCAGAAGCCTCCTTTCAAGAGGCTCAGAAGCCTCCTTTCAAGAGGCTCAGGCCTCCTTTCAAGAGGCTCAGGAAGCCTCCTTTCAAGAGGCCTGGAAGCCTCCTTTCAAGAGGCTCAGGCCTCCTTTCAAGAGGCTCAGGCCTCCTTTCAAGAGGCTCAGAGCCTCCTTCAAGAGGCTCTCAAGCCTCCTTTCAAGAGGCTCAAGCCTCCTTTCAAGAGGCTCAGGCCCCTTTCAAGAGGCTCAGGCCTCCTTTCAAGAGGCTCAGAGCCTCCTTTCAAGAGGCTCAGAAGCCTCCTTCCAAGAGGCTCAGAGCCTCCTTTCAAGAGGCTCAGAAGCCTCCTTTCAAGAGGCTCAGAGCCTCCTTTCAAGAGGCTCCAGCCTCCTTTCAAGAGCTCAGAAGCCTCCTTTGAAGAAGGCTCAGAAGCCTCCTTTCAAGAGGCCTCAGAAGCCTCCTTTGAAGAGGCTCAGAAGCCTCCTTTGAAGAGGCTGGAAGCCTCCTTTGAAGAGGCCTGGAAGCCTCCTTTCAAGAGGCTCAAGCCTCCTTTCAAGAGGCTCAGGAAGCCTCCTTTCAAGAGGCTCAGAGCCTCCTTTCAAGAGGCCTCAGGCCTCCTTTCAAGAGGCCTCAAGCCTCCTTTCAAGAGGCCTCAAGCCTCCTTTCAAGAGGCCTGGAAGCCTCCTTTCAAGAGGCCTGGAAGCCTCCTTCAAGAGGCTCAAGCCTCCTTCCAAGAGGCTCAGAAGCCTCCTTCCAAGAGGCTCAGGAAGCCTCCTTCCAAGAGGCTCAGGCCTCCTTCCAAGAGGCTCAGAAGCCTCCTTCCAAGAGGCTCAGCCTCCTTCCAAGAGGCTCAAGCCTCCTCCAAGAGGCTCAGAAGCCTCCTTCAAGAGGCTCAGGAAGCCTCCTTCAAGAGGCTCAAGCCTCCTTCAAGAGGCTCAGAAGCCTCCTTTCAAGAGGCTCAGAGCCTCCTTTCCAAGAGGCTCAAGGCCTCCTTTCAAGAGGCTGGAAGCCTCCTTTCAAGAGGCTCAGAAGCCTCCTTTCAAGAGGCTCAGAGCCTCCTTTCAAGAGGCTCAGAAGCCTCCTTTCAAGAGGCTCAGAAGCCTCCTTTCAAGAGGCTCAGCCTCCTTTCAAGAGGCCTCAAGCCTCCTTTCAAGAGGCTCAGAAGCCTCCTTTCAAGAGGCTCAGAGCCTCCTTTCAAGAGGCTCAGAAGCCTCCTTTCAAGAGGCCTCAGAAGCCTCCTTTCAAGAGGCTCAGAGCCTCCTTTCAAGAGGCTCAGGAAGCCTCCTTTCAAGAGGCTCCAGCCTCCTTTCAAGAGGCTCAAGCCTCCTTTCAAGAGGCTCAGAAGCCTCCTTTCAAGAGGCCTGGAAGCCTCCTTTCAAGAGGCCTCAAGCCTCCTTTCAAGAGGCTCAGGCCTCCTTTCAAGAGGCTCAGAAGCCTCCTTTCAAGAGGCTCAGAAGCCTCCTTTCAAGAGGCTCAGAAGCCTCCTTTCAAGAGGCTCAAGCCTCCTTTCAAGAGGCCTCAGCCTCCTTTCAAGAGGCTCAGAAGCCTCCTTTCAAGAGGCCTCAGAGCCTCCTTTCAAGAGGCTCAGAGCCTCCTTTCAAGAGGCTCCAAGCCTCCTTTCAAGAGGCCTCAAGCCTCCTTTCAAGAGGCTCAGAAGCCTCCTTTCAAGAGGCTCAAGCCTCCTTTCAAGAGGCTCAGAAGCCTCCTTTCAAGAGGCTCAAGCCTCCTTCAAGAGGCACGGAAGCCTCCTTTCAAGAGGCTCAAGCCTCCTTTCAAGAGGCTCAAGCCTCCTTTCAAGAGAGCTCAGAAGCCTCCCTTTCAAGAGGCCTCAGAGCCTCCTTTCAAGAGGCTCAGAAGCCTCCTTTCAAGAGGCTCAGAAGCCTCCTTTCAAGAGGCCTCAGAAGCCTCCTTTCAAGAGGCCTCAGAAGCCTCCTTTCAAGAGGCTCAAGCCTCCTTCAAGAGGCCTGGAAGCCTCCTTTCAAGAGGCTCAGAAGCCTCCTTTCAAGAGGCCTGGAAGCCTCCTTCAAGAGGCTCAGCTTCCTTTTAAGAGTCTCGGAAGCCTCCTTTCAAGAGCGTCCTCTCAAGAGGCTCGGATGTCTCCTTTAAAGAGGTTCAGGAGCCCCATTTCAAGAGGCCTGAAAGCCTCCTTTCAAGAGGTTTAAAAGCCTCCATTTAAAAGGCTCAGAAGTTTCATTTCAATAGGCCCGGAAACCTCCTTTCGAAAGGCTCAGAAGCCTCCTTTCGAGAGGCTCGGAATCCTCCTTTCCGGAGATTCGGAGGCCTCCTTTCCGGAGATTCGGAAGGCTCCAAAAAGTTACGAAGTCTTGTGGGATGCTAGATGTATAAAATAAATTTGAATCTGAATGTGAAACCTAACGAAAGTTCAATTTTTGTAGAGTGCCAGATATCCCGTTAGTACAATTTTATAGAGGGCCAGATATCCCGTTAGTTTTCAAGTCCGTTTATAATATACTATCTTATGAAATACCGCCGTCGGGGGTGACATTGGGTCAAATTGGGGTGAGAATGGGTCACTGTTTCAACTAGCTAGAATGCTTGTAGAATAGATTAAATGTTTCTGAGGACAAGAAAATTAACTTATAACACACCTTTTTGAACGATTTTGTTATCCGACCTTCAGACTGTCGGTAAGAACGATGACCCATTCTCACCCCAGATGCATTGTCACAACCGATCACGGTACGCTTATTTTCATTTACAGCTACAAAATAGGGGGTACCTCTCAAGAAAAAGGTTGAGAATTATTAACTTAATTCATTGGAGAGAGGTACTGAGAAGCAAACATTTCAGTTGTACAATAGTTCAGTATTTAGAGCTTAATTCAAATTTGGAAAATAGTAGGTCCACGAAATTTTCTAGGAACATTCTTTGATAAATTTCACAGAGATTGTAAGCTGGGATAAGCAAAATTCCTTCCCAATTTCGAGCAGTCTTGTGCAATGATAATGTTTTCCAAAGTCCCTACGATAAACCAAATGTTCAAACCGATTACAAGAAGCCCTCCTTATATGAAAAACGGCAAATCATGTAACGTAAAACGATAGACAGTTTCACCCTTGAAAAAGGTCAAATATACAGGCCGAAACGTCGGGCAAAACAAAACTAATCGTTTTGACTCAATAGCATATTAATAATCCCACCCTTACATAACCTAATGTTGAGATTGAATAAGGGTAGCCGATTATCTGGAAGAACCAAGAAGTCTACTACACCATAGCTCCGGTTAACGCAGTAAGGGCTCAATGCTGTGTAGAGTGTTCAGGTGCTTCACAGCCTGCGTTTGCGACTAGGTCTTTGATAATAAAAATAGTTTGAGTTCTCTGCGGAATGTCTTGTTATAAAACGATTTCGCCTTCAGTGTCTCGTACTCGAGTCGAGTCAAGTACGCAGGGATTGAACTTATCATTACATTATCACAAAGGAAATTCACGTTGGAATTCGGAAAAATCAGCCATATGTTTTGAAATATGCAAAATATAATCTATTTTCAAAAAAAAATCAGTTTCAGCACTTTTGTGGTTCAGGTGGTTTTGAACAAGGGGCCCTATTGCGCATCTTAGCTTAAAAAAGGAAACCACGTAAATCTCCATACAAAAGTACTTTCCCCAGGATTCAACCAGCTACTTTAAAGCTGGATTGTTCTGCTTCGTTGCTGTGTATCATACAGCTGAGATACGAGAGACCTGTAGGAGTCAAAAATGATTTTATTTATGGAATCATCCTAAAACCGTGTAAGCTCAATGAATATAATTTAATGGGTCTACTGACATTCTACTCTAAAGCGCAGTTCAAGCCATGAAACTGTCAAGTCTGCAAGTACCCCATAATCATAATCATCGCCAATTTCATGATAATGTTCACATTTAAATCCCCCGCACTTTTACAATGTCATGCGTGGGTGTCAACACGATCACACGACATATCGCATATCACGTCGTATCACGCATCGATCTTGTCACCGAGCAACCCTCGCCTCGGTGACGATCACCACACCACCAACGCGAGCCCCAAAAGTTGCCCGAGGGCTCTCGACGGGTGTGACGGGAAGGTGCGAACATGCGCTTTAAAGCACCCACTCAACTCGAATGGCCTGCTGGCCGCGAGTCGATAATCGTGGATCGCCGATCTTGCATCTCATCAGTGCCCGTGGTCCCCACGCCGCTGCTGAACTCCGGTAGTTGGTGTGATTCAAGCTCATTAAAGCTTAATTGAGATGCATTCAGATCGACAACCAGTTTGCTTGATCGCCACGCGCAACACTCAGCGGCGGGCAGCAGTCCGCGAGATTAACTTCGATAGAACTGGGCTGGCTGGACGAAGGTGTCCTGCGCGGTACGGTTTATGTTTTCCCTGCCGTTGCCGGCAGCTGCGATTCGGATTCGATCCAGCTGACCGAGGGTGGTTATTCCGGGGGCGACTGCGGTCTGGCGTGGGCGACCCCTTCATCAGCCAACACCACCGAGTCGAGTCCGCACTCATATGGAGTGGTTTGGCCTTGTAGCCGCTGTCAATGTAGGAACAGACAACACCGCGGATCGTGTCGACTGCTTGACTGCTTTATGGGTGGATGTAAATCAGTTCAGGTTTAGGCTAGGAACACTTGCGATCGGGTAGCCGTTTTGCTCGTTACTGGGCTGCGCAAGTGGTAATTATCCCTCCCGGTGTCGCGGGGGAGGTCTCTCCAGATTCCACCACACACAAAACAGTGTTGGAAATTTTACATTTTTTATGAGTGCTTAGGGTAACCGTTGATTGATATTTATAAGACTTGTGTGGAAACATTTTTAATTTTATGACTTTTCGAGAGATGTTATAATCCATAAATATTCTTTATTACCTTAGTAATCATTTCATGCTTAGATTCGGACATTATAAAATCTTTAAAAAAATGATGTGGCATCCTTGTCGGGGAAGCGAGATCTGTTGGATGCGATTACGTCTTTGGATCACTGCCGAAGGTGACTTCCATCACGCCACCTACCCAACAGCCCGACAGGCAAGTCCATTCGCGTGCACGTGTGGGAAAACGATCGATTGCTATTGCTTGGTGCGCTCGCACCTTAGTTGGAAACGCTGTCCGCGTGGGTGGTGTGAATTATTGAAAATTTCAAGCCAGAGATGAGTCGAAATTGGATTCACAAGGCACGTATCAATCGGCTAATTGCAGTCAAGTCCAATCCGAAACCGAATCGCAATAAACGAAATAACTGTGATTCCGCCTTTAAGAGGGCAAATTAAGTGATCGGGGGAATAAATTATCATTAGTCCCCATATCGAAAGTCACCCGCTGCGTTCCAATCGCGGCGCACCGATATTGCTGGCACCCAGAGCCATCGAATGGAAATAGATAGCAATTTGTTACGATACAACGGCATCATTAAGGCTCAAAACAAATCTCCACTAATCCGTTAATTTTAAAGACTGCTCCCTTCGTGGGTGGATCGGGACGAGGTACGGTGGTGGGTGGCAGCCGTGTCGTGAGGTTGGAGAATGGCTCCCGCGCCTTTTGCATAGTGCAATCTTAATGAAGCACGACGACGAATGGTGTGCGGTGAAGGAAGTAATGACTTTATATCGAAGGGGATGATCCGTTGATTACAACAACGTATAACCATTTTCGAACAAGGATTGGTGCTGGGCATGATATCTGTGTTTTCCGTTCAATCGATTTGATCCATTGAATTGCTAATAAAACAGCAAGACATTTTGGTTTTTACTTTAAAGTTATTTCATCTCTATGGAAATTTAAAATATTTATCTTAAGAACTAGAAAAATATGGATAATTTGTGCACCAGTCCTCGAACGATTTGACTGAAAACTGTTATTGGTCAATAATAAAAGACTAAAACAAAAACTCCCCAAAAAAATTGAAATTTTCATAAAAAGTTAGAAAATAGCTAAAAAAGAAATCAAAATATAAGCAATTAACAAATATGAAATTCCCGTAAATAATGCAAAATTTCCGTAAACAGTAAAGAATTTTCAATGAAACAAAAATATATTAGCACTTTCAAAAGCAGAAACGCATTTTTTCTATCATTTTACATGTTTAATTAACATGTATTGCCGTTTGCCATCATTTTTGAAAAAAAAAATCGATTTTGAATTTTTTTCCAACCTTTGGGATAAAACATTGACAACAAAAAGTTTAAAATACAAAATCGTTTTGTTTTTTGCCTTTGAGTATATTTTTGTTTGGTAAATAATTCCAGCATCGTGTTCTCCAGAGGAGTTTAGCATAAGAAATACTCAAATATCCCTGGTACTGTGAGCCGATCTCGAGATATTGAAATGAAACTTCATATGAAACATATCAATCATATGCTACAATGCTAACCTTTACCCTCTTTGCTTGAGTGTTTTTATAGAATTACCGTGAATCCAGATTGTTATGCGAGCTATAAACTAAGTGAGGGGTAATTCAAACATGACATATGCTGTGTATAGAAATTTGCAGCAGCATCACAGTAGCTTTGAATTCAAGATTGTTTTGTAATCTGTAAAAAAACTAATTATTTTAGTAGGTAATTATTTTAATAAATAAAATACCTACTAGTAGAATCCGCCCGATCTTGCTCGTGTTGGTATTTTTTTGCGTTCAAACTGTCAATAGATGAGTTCATTGCTGCGCCTCACTCTAGATCAAGATGAATACACCACTAGGTGTTCCAATCTGCCAAATTCACGATTCAGCCATCTTGGATTTTAGTATGGGAGAGCCAGCCGGGTTGTTTTCGTTTTTTTTTTCATACCCGCCTTCTTCTCTTCCACAAACTTGGCAGATTGCAGCACCTAGTACTGTATTCATCTTGCTCTAGATCGACTTCAGAGCAAGCACGATTGTTTTCTACTCACAGCACATCAGATCGTTGCCTTTTCATAATGATCCTGCATTCCCCACTAAATTTCCCGCTTTTCCATATGTACAAACAGACCGGATCCCAAGACAAGTCGCTCCAGCTCCAGCTCCAGCCCCAGCCATAGCCGAGTCAGTGGAGGTACCTAAAATAAGGCACCAGTTTAATTTCGAAAAGGCCAAAGGCCATGCAGATAGCCCCATCTTTGTCCAGTGCACTCAAGCAGAGAAAATAGTCAAAATTCACGTTCAAGAATTCAAGATTTATAATTAGTTTCCAAACTTTCGACATCTTATAATCCAAAATTATATACATTTTTGCTCGTTTTTTACAAAGTGGAAATATCTGGCCATACATAATAAAATTACTGATCAACTTGAGCATACACAGTACGAACAAAACCTGTAATTTTCCGTTCAAGTAGATGTAACAAATCTGCTCCGTGTTAAATAACATAAAGTTATAGGCTGTTTTAAATTTACGCGTGCTGGAATTTTACAGTTCTTTTTTTTTTTTTTTTTAACTAATTTTATTTGCTAATTATCTAATACATGCATTCATCTCTTAGACTAGGTGTTCCGTGTTTTCTTAACACTATCATCCTTATTTGCTATGTTACTTTTTAGTTATTATTAATACATTTCAATTGCCTCTGGCAGTTAGAATTTTTCCTCTGGTTGAATTGAACCATGTAGGAATTACAATGTTTTCAACTTAAACTAAACTTAACCTATTTTATACTAAGGGTACAAGGAGTTAATCGTTGCAATAGAAGATTGCAACGATTTTTGTCTAAAATTGAAATTATTTTGTTGGACATTTGTTGCAATGTCTCAATATTAGAAATTCTATGAAGTTCATTGGTACTATACCACGGAGGCAACTTCAGAATCATTTTCAAAATTTTATTTTGAATCCTCTGGAGTGCCTTCTTTCTGGTATTGCAGCAACTAGTCCATATTGGCACAGCATACAACATGGCAGGTCTAAAAATTTGTTTGTAAATCAAAAGTTTGTTCTTAAGACAAAGTTTTGATTTTCTGTTTATAAGTGGATATAGACACTTAATATATTTGTTACATTTGGCTTGAAGGCCTTCAATGTGATTTTTAAAAGTTAATTTTGATCTAGCAGAAGTCCTAAATATTTAGCTTCGCTAGACCAATTAATTGGAACCCCATTCATAGTGACAATATGTCTGCTAGAAGGTTTCAAATAAGAAGCTCTCGGCTTATGTGGGAAAATAATAAGCTGAGTTTTGGAAGCATTCGGGAAATTTTCCATTTTGCAAGTAAGTGGAGAAAATATCCAAACTTTTTGCAATCTACTACAAATGACACGAAGGCTTCGCCCTTTGGCTGAAAGGCCCGTGTCATCTGCAAACAAAGATTTTTGACACCCTGGTGGTAAATCAGGTAAGTCAGAAGTAAAATGTTATACAATATGGGCCCCAGTATGCTGCCTTGGGGACACCAGCCCTTACAGGTAATCTATCAGATTTAGTATTCTGATAGTTTACCTGCAGTGAAACGATCTGATAAATAATTTTGGATCAGTTTAATGATGTACAGAGGAAAATTAAAATTCATCAATTTTAAAACCAAACCTTCATGCCAAACACTGTCAAATGCTTTCTCTATATCAAGAAGAGCAACTCCAGTCGAATATCCTTCAGATTTGTTGAGCCGAATTAAGTTCGTTACTCTTAATAACTGATGAGTGGTTGAATGCCCATGGCGAAAACCAAATTGCTCATCAGCAAAATAGAATTATCATTAATATGAACCATCACTCTATTTAAAATAATCTTTTCAAACAGTTTGCTTATTGAAGAAAGCAAACTGATTGAGCGATAACTAGAAGTCTCAGCTGGATTTTGTCCGGCTTCAAAATAGGAACAACTTTGGCGTTTTTCCATTTATCTGGGAAGTATGCCAATTGAAAACATTTGTTAAATAAATTAACTAAAAAGGATAAAGAGCTCTCAGGAAGTTTTTTGATAAGTATGTAGAAAATACCATCATCACCCGGGGCTTTCATATTTTTAAATTTTCTAGTAATAGATCTCACTTCATCCAAATTAGTTCCCAACGAAGGGTCGAAAACATTCTCTTGATTGAGAATGTCTTCGAAGCTCCGTGTAACCTGATCCTCAATTGGACTAGTGAGACCTAGACTAAAATTATGGGCACTCTCGAACTGCTGAGCAAGTTTTGAGCCTTTTCGCCATTTGTTAATAAAATTTTATTTCCCTCTTTAAGCGCTGGAATTGGCTTTTGAGGTTTCTTAAGAATTTTGTTAATTTCCAAAAGGGTTTCGAACTGGGATCCAACTTCGAGACATTATTCTCAAAGTTGGTATTTCTCAGAATAGCGAAACGTTTTTTAATTTCATTTTGCAAATCTCGCCAAATAACTTTCAACGCGGGATCGCGAGTTCTTTGGTATTGCCTTCTTCTCACATTTTTAAGACGGATCAGTAGCTGAAGATCGTCGTCAATAATAATGGAGTTGAATTTAACTTCACATTTCGGAATTGCAATGCCTCTGGCTTCGACAATTAAATTTGTCAAAGATACGAGTGCATTATCAATATCACTTTCGGTATCGAGAGGAATATCAACATCAAAATTCCTATCGATATACGTTTTATATAAATCCCAATCAGCCCTATGATAATTAAAAGAAGAGCTGATTGGATTATAAATAACTTCTTGTGAGATTTCAAATGTCACAGGAAGGTGATCAGAAGTCAAAGTCAGCATGAGTTACCAATTGGCCACACAGCTGACTTGAATCCGTTAAAACTAAATCAATTGTAGAAGGATTTCGACTGGAAGAAAAACAAGTTGGTCCATTGGGATATTGAATAGTATAATATCCCGCAGAACAATCTTCAAATAAAATTTTACCATTGGAATTGCTTTGAGCATTATTCCATGAACGGTGTTTGGCATTGAAGTCACCAATTACGAAGAATTTTGATTTGTTGCGAGTCAGAATTTGAAGATCAGCTTTCAACAAATTCTTTTGCTGCCCATTGCATTGAAAAGGCAAGTAGGCTGCAATGAAGGAAAATTGTCCAAAATTTGTTTCAACAGAAACTCCCAAGGTTTCAAAAACTTTGGTTTCAAACGAAGAAAATAATTTATGTTTGAAACGTCTATTAATGTCAATGGCGACCCCACCACAGGCGCTGTCAAGACGATCATTTCTGTAGATAAAATAATGTGAATCTCTTTTAATGGAGAGTCCTGGTTTTAAATAAGTTTCTGTTATAATGGCAATATGCACATTATGAACTTTTAGGAAGTTGAATAATTCATCTTCCTTACACTTTAGAGAGCGGGCATTCCAATTTAGAACTTTCACACAATTATTTGGATCCATTGAAACGGAGTCCGATAACAATTTTTTGTGTGTACTTTATACCAACCTGAACAGCTTTAGGAATGGTATTCGCTTTGAACATTGCATCAATCATGTGATGCAATTGTTCAGTTAAAAATCAAAATCGGAAGCAGTCATGCTACCTGAATCAACAACATGACCGTTATTTTCCGTTGGGACGTGGGTATAAACCTCATTTTGAGAAGAGAAATTTTGTCTACCAGCAGCGATGTTTGCATACGTAGGTACATTCGAAAAATTGGAATTTACTGAAGTGCTTGCTACCCGTTGACGAGCGGCAAAATTTGTTTGTGAATTGTGGTGGGTATGAATTGCTCGACCGGTAACCGGTTTCGGAATTTGAGCGTTTGAAAATTTTTACCCGTCGAATCTGTGATCCGATTGGAATTTCCCGTCATCAATTTTGCACGGAATTCAAAACTTTTTGCGTGAAGGGCATTCCCAGAAATTGGATTTATGATTGCCCCACAATTCGCACATTTAAATTTATTGGAATCTTCTCTCACAGGACATGCGTCCTTGGCGTGAGAGGTTCTACCACAAATCATGCATTTAGCATCCATGTGACAATGTTTGGTTCCATGACCCCACTTTTGGCACTTACGGCACTGGGTAGGGTTTTGGAAATTTCCCCAGGCCTGCGGAAATGTTCCCATGTAACACGGACATGAGACATAATACAGGCCTTTTCCAAACTTTTCATATTATTTAGTTCACTTTTGTTAAAATGAACTAAATAAAATTCTTGAGAAATGCCCTCTGGGAAGTACTGGAGTGGGATTTCTTTTCATCTTAATTACTTGGACTGGTGAACATCCAAGTAATTGAGAAATTCAATTTTAATCTCATCCAGTGATTTATCATCACTGGGGAGACCTTTCAAGACGACTTTGAACAATCGCTCAGTTTTGTCGTCGTATGTGAAGAATTTATGGCGCTTCTCAGTTAAATACTGAAGAAGACGTTTGCGATCGTCAAAGGATCCCGGCAAAACGCGGCAGTCACCCTTCCTAGCAATCTGAAATGAAACCTTGATCCCCTGAAGGTTACTCAAAATCTCATTCCGGAAGCCAGAAAACTCGGCAACAGATACCACAATTGGCGGAATCCTTTGCTTTTTCACCTGGGCTAGAGGTATATTCGATTTGCTCAATTTCATCATTAATCAAATCGAACTGATTTCTCAGTTCGATAGGAAAAGAATTATTTCCGATATTAGAGTTAGAAGGAACATCTGAAGTCTCCAACTTCCTTCTATTTTTCCGCGCTTTGGCAGGACGGTCTTGAAACCTTGTTTCTTTGAAGGAAGTGGAGAATTCAGAGACTCCCCTTTCCTCTTGTTTTTATTAATGCTCATGGCTGAGCGTGGAGACGTGACCTTCTAAGAGGTTTTTTCCCAGAACGGTGTCCCTGCAGGATTACCACCGCTTGCCGGAATTTTACTTCCGCAAACGGGTCCAACGTAAAACGAAGGCACGGGTCCTTGCAGAGATCGTAACGGGATCAGTGGGTACAAATAGCGCTAAGAAGCACCGTTGAAATTAAAATAGCTTCGGGTAGTATTAAAAACTTCCTTCCGCAAAGAGAGAAAGAACCGCACAGCACGAAAGCACGATGCGGTCTGAATTTTACAGTTCTAATTACAGTTCTAGGGGGCCCTCCTTAGCCATGTGGTAAGACGCGTGGCTACAAAGCAAGACCATGCTGAGGGTGGCTAGGTTCGATTCCCGATGCCGTTCTAGGCAATTTTCGGATTGGAAATTGTCTCGACTTCCCTGGGCATAAAATTATCATCGTGCTAGCCTCATGATATACGAATGCAAAAATGGTAACCTGGCTTAGAAACCTCGCAGTTAATAACTGTGGAAGTGCTTAGTGAACACTAAGCTGCGAGACGGCTCTGTCCCAGTGTGGGGATGTAATGCCAATAAGAAGAAGAAGAAGAATTTGTATAGGAAAACAAAAAATAGGAGCAGAGCATGAGAATCGAACTTTGGTCCGCAGAGTGAGAGCCTAACTTGTTAGCCTCTCGGATATGTCCACTTCTTGGTATCGAGTCGATCAGAGTGTAACAGGTTAAACATTTTGGTGATTCAATAATTCTTTAATAATCAGGCTGAACGATAGCTTAAATTTACATGACACGGAAACTCCTTCGAGACGGAATCGTTTGAGACTCAGTAAGATGAATGCATCACAGATTTCTCGCCGAAACGTCCAAACATCATTAAGTTATAGCAATGAAATGCTGCGACAGGACGGTCATCTTATTGGGATATCCGAATATATACATTTGGTAAACGCTTATGGGAATAAATTACACAGTACGAACAAAACCTGTAAATTTCCGTTCAAGTAGATGTAACAAATCTGCTCCGTGTTAAATAACATAAAGTTATAGGTTGTTTTAAATTTACGCGTGCTGGAATTTTACAGTTCTTATTTTTATTGGAAAATAAAAATTCAGAGCGTGGGAATCGAACTTTGGTCCTCAGAGTGAGAGACTCACTTGTTAGTCTCTCGGGTATTTCTGCTTCATAATATCGGGTCGATCAAAGTGTAACAGGTTAAGCGTTTTGGTGATTCGATAATTCTTCATCAGGCTGCACGATAGCTTAAAATTACATGACACGGAAACTCCTTCGAAATGGAATCGTTTGAGACTCAGTAAGCTGAATGAATCACTGATTTCTCGCCAAAATGTGCGAACATCGTTGAGTTATAGCGATGAAATGTTGCGACAAGACCGTCGTCTTATTGGGATATCCGAATATATACATTTGATAAACGCTTATGTGAATAAATTAGGTTCCAGCTGCGGTTTGCATGATATGGAATGGGGTTTGTTTTGATTTGTTTTGACAGCCACGTGCTCGTTCACCAAGGTTTCCGATACAATCATGTAAAATTAAAATATATTAAATTGAAATTTCAATGATTTTATAATTTACATCACAGAATCTTAAAATTATGATCTGGTACACATTATGTTACCAAATTTTACATTCAACTGTGAATTCCGTCGTGCCTAATTTTCATAATATTTTACTGTGTACTTTATCCTTTATGTGGTCGAAATTTTAAATACTGCGTGAAGCTTCCCAATACAAATTTAGTTTATACATCAAGCTTCATACAAGGAAGGTTCCGAACTACTTGAAAAAAGGCCGCTTAAAAAAAGACCTTCGAGCTGCTTGGAACAAGGCTTCCGAGAAAGGAGGCTTCCGGGCCTCTTGAAAGGAGGCTTCCGGGCCTCTTGCAAGGAGGTTTCCGGGCATCTTGCAAGGAGGCTTCCGGGCCTCTTGCAAGGAGACTTCCGAACCTCTTGCAAGGAGGCTTCCGGGCCCTTGACAGAAGGCTTCCGGGCCTCTTGAAAGGAGGCTTCCGGGCCTCTTGAAAGGCTTCCGGGCCTCTTGAAAGGAGGCTTCCGGGCCTCTTGAAAGGAGGCTTCTTGGCCTCTTGAAAGGAGGCTTCCGAGCCTCTTGAAAGGAAGCTTCCGGGCCTCTTGAAAGGAGGCTTCCAGGCCTCTTGCAAGGAGGCTTCCAGGCCTCTTAAAAGGAGGCTTCCAGGCCGCTTAAAAGGAGTTTTCCGGGCCTCTTGAAAGGAAGCTTCCGGGCCTCTTGTAAGAAGGATTCCAGCCCTCTTGAAAGGAGGCTTCCGGGCCTCTTGAAAGGAGACTTCCGGGCCTCTTGAGAGAAGGCTTCCGGGCCTCTTGAAAGGAGGCTTCCGGGCATCTTGAAAGGAGGCTTCCGGGCCTCTTGAAAGGAGGCTTCCGGGCCTCTTGAAAGGAGGCTTCCGGGCCTCTTGAAAGGAGGCTTCCGGGCCTCTTGAAAGGAGGCTTCCGGGCCTCTTGAAAGGAGGCTTCCGGGCCTCTTGAAAGGAGGCTTCCGGGCCTCTTGAAAGAAGGCTCCCGGGCCTCTTGAAAGAAGGCTTCCGGGCCTCTTTAAAGAAGGCTCCCGGTCCTTTTGAAAGGAGGCTTCCGGGCTCTTGAAAAGAGGCTTCCGAGCCTCTTGAAAGGAGGCTTTCGGGCCTCTTGAAAGGAGGCTTCTGGGCCTCTTGAAAGAAGGCTTCTGGGCCTCTTGAAAGGAGGCTTCCGGGCCGCTTGCAAGGTGGTGTCCGTGCTTCTTGAAAGGAGGCATCCGGGCCTCTTGAAAGGAGGCTTCCGTGCCTCTTGAAAGGAGGTTTCCAGGCCTCTTGAAAGGAGGCTACTGAGCCTCTTGAAAGGAGGCTTCGACCCTCTTAAAAGGAGACTTTCCAGCCTATTGAAAGGAGGCCTCCAGGCCTCTTGAAAGGAGGCTTCCGGGCCTCTTGAAAGGAGGCTTCCGGGCCTCTTGAAAGGAGGCTTCCGGGCCTCTTGAAAGGAGGCTTCCGGGCCTCTTGAAAGGAGGCTTCCGGGCCTCTTGAATAGAGGCTTCTGAGCCTCTTGAAAGGAGGCTTCCGGGCCTCTTGTAAGGAGGCTTCCGGGCCTCTTGAAAGGAGGCTTCCGGGCCTCTTGAATAGAGGCTTCCGAGCCTCTTGAAAGGAGGCTTCCGAGCCTCTTGAAAGGAGGCTTCCGGGCCTCTTGAAAGGAGGTTTCCAGGCCTCTTGCAAGGAGGCTTCCAGGCCTCTTAAAAGGAGGCTTCCAGGCCGCTTAAAAGGAGTTTTCCGGGCCTCTTGAAAGGAAGCTTCCGGGCCTCTTGTAAGAAGGATTCCAGCCCTCTTGAAAGGAGGCTTCCGGGCCTCTTGAAAGGAGACTTCCGGGCCTCTTGAGAGAAGGCTTCCGGGCCTCTTGAAAGGAGGCTTCCGGGCATCTTGAAAGGAGGCTTCCGGGCCTCTTGAAAGGAGGCTTCCTGGCCTCTTGAAAGGAGGCTTCCGGGCCTCTTGAAAGGAGGCTTCCGGGCCTCTTGAAAGGAGGCTTCCGGGCCTCTTGAAAGGAGGCTTCCGGGCCTCTTGAAAGGAGGCTTCCGGGCCTCTTGAAAGAAGGCTCCCAGGCCTCTTGAAAGAAGGCTTCCGGGCTTCTTAAAAGGAGGCTCCCCTGCCTTTTGAAAGGATGCTTCCGGGCCTCTTGAAAAGAGGCTTCCGGGCCTTTTGAAAGGAGACTTCTGGGCCTCTTGAAAGGAGGCTTCTGGGCCTCTTGAAAGAAGGCTTCTGGGCCTCTTGAAAGGAGGCTTCCGGGCCGCTTGCAAGGTGGTGTCCGTGCTTCTTGAAAGGAGGCATCCGGGCCTCTTGAAAGGAGGCTTCCGTGCCTCTTGAAAGGAGGTTTCCGAGCCTCTTGAAAGGAGGCTACCGAGCCTCTTGAAAGGAGGCTTCCGAGCCTCTTGAAAGGAGGCTTCCGAGCCTCTTGAAAGGAGGCTTCCGGGCCTCTTGAAAGGAGGCTTCCGGGCCTCTTGAAAGGAGGCTTCCGGGCCTCTTGAAAGGAGGCTTCCGGGCCTCTTGAAAGGAGGCTTCCGGGCCTCTTGAAAGGAGGCTTCCGGGCCTCTTGAATAGAGGCTTCTGAGCCTCTTGAAAGGAGGCTTCCGGGCCTCTTGTAAGGAGGCTTCCGGGCCTCTTGAAAGGAGGCTTCCGGGCCTCTTGAATAGAGGCTTCCGAGCCTCTTGAAAGGAGGCTTCCGAGCCTCTTGAAAGGAGGCTTCCGGGCCTCTTGAAAGGAGGCTTCCGGTGAAAATGGTTCTCGACAACGATCCGACGGGCACAAGAGGCGAGGTGCGCAGCGGGCAAGGTGGATCGATCAGGTGGAAGATGACTTGCGGACCCTCCGTAGACTGCGTGGTTGGCAACGTGTAGCCATGGACCGAGCCGAATGGAGAAGACTCTTATATACCGCACAGGCCATTTCGGCCTTAGTCTGAATAAATAAATAAATAATAATATCTCGTGTAACCACAACCGTAAAATCAATATAAATCAGATTCCTTTACAAATAAAAAACAGGTTGATGTTTGGCTATTTGTAGCCATATTGTATAAGAAATTATATTCAAGAACGCAAGTGCTCATTCTTCTTTAAATTACGTTATTGGTTGTACATTACATTTATTATTTGATGTAAAATATGATTGACTTTAAATATGGGTGGGTTTGAAATACCTTCCTTCCATACCTTCTGACGATGAAGACAAGAGTGACATCGTATAGATCAATCTATATGATTAACACTAGGATTCATTCGTCCAAAATCGTTGTAACTAAATTTTCAAATGGCTATATCTCAGTGTATCATAGAGGAGCGAAGAGAAGCCAAAGCCGCGATAGAGCGATCGAAAACCAGAGGAGCCAAGGTCTTAGCCCGTCAACGATACGCGGCTCTTGAGAAGGAAGTAAAACGCTCATGTCGACGGGACAAGCGAGCGTGGGCAGACTCTCTGGCCGACGAAGGAGAGAGAGCCGCCGCAACCGGGGACATTCGCCTTCTCTACGATATCTCACGACGCTTAAGCGGGGCGAAGATGAATGTAACGATGCCTGTGAAAGACGCGAATAATCAGTTATTGACCGACCCAACTGACCAGCTGAAACGCTGGTTCGAGCACTTCGAACAACTTTTTCAAGTGCTAGCCAGGCCATCACCACCTCGGCATGATCTGCCTAGGATCCGACGTATAACACGCGTCAATACCGAAGCTCCATCACTGCTAGAGATTCAAACAGCCATCCAAAGCCTGAAATCGAATAAAGCCCCAGGGGTCGACCGCATATCAGCCGAGATGCTCAAAGCTGACCCCATGACACCCCATGACAACTACTGCATCGTTTATTTTGTAATATCTAGGACACCGCAACTTTCCCGGTCGACTGGATGCAAGGTATCGTAGTGAAGGTGCCCAAAAAGGGTGACCTGACTGTATGCGATAACTGGCGAGGCATTATGTTGCTGTGTACCGTTCTCAAAGTTCTGTGCAAAATTATCCTAGGCCGGATTCCGTGCCGGAAGATCCTGTGTGGACCATATTGTCACGCTCCGCATCATTCTGGAGCAGGTCAACGAATTCCAAGAGTCCCTTTACTTGGTATTCATTGACTACGAAAAAGCTTTCGACCGTCTCAATCACGAGAATATGTGGGGCGCCCTGAGACGTAGGGGGGTTCCTGAGAAAATCATCGGCCTCATCGAAGCACAGTACGAGGCCTTTTCGTGTAGAGTGCTGCACAATGGGGTCCTGTCCGACCCTATCCGGGTCGTAGCTGGTGTGAGGCAAGGATGTATTCTATCACCGTTACTGTTCCTCATCGTAATCGATGGATTTTGGTAGATGCGATTGACCGTGAACCAAACCGCGGGTTGTTATGGCAGCCTATAACCATGGAGCACCTAAACGACTTCGAATTGGTTGATGACGTTGCACTCCTCGCGCAACGGCGCTCTGATATGCAGAGTAAGCTCAACGACCTTGCCGAGCGCTCCTCCTCGGCAGGTTTAGTCATCAACGTCAACAAAACCAAATCGTTGGATGTAAACACGGTGACTCCTTCCAGTTTCACAGTAGCCGGGCAACCAGTGGAGATTGTTGAAAGCTTTTAATATCTTGGTAGCCAAATGGCGTCAGACGGCGGTACCAAGATCGACATACCAAGATCGACACGGATCAAGAAAGCAAGGGCTGCCTTTGCGAGTTTAAGAAATATCTGAAAAAACAGCCAGATAAGTGAACGCACCAAAATACGAATTTTCAACTCTAACGTGAAATATGTGCTGTTATACGCTAGCGAAACATGGTGTGTATCAGTGGAGAACACTCAACGGCTGCAGGTGTTCATTAACGGATGCCTGCGGTATATAATTCGGGCCTGGTGGCCTCACAATTGGATCTCAAACAACGAGCTCCATCGTCGTTGTCACCAGAGGCCGATAGCAACAGAAATTCGGGATCGGAAGTGGGGCTGGGTCGGCCACACTCTACGTAGGGCGGAAACGAAATCTGTAAACAAGCATTAGACTGGAACCCAGCGGGACATCGCAGCAGAGGCAGACCCAGAGGCTCATGGCGGCGAAGCCTCAATAAAGAAATAAAAGAAGTCGACCGAAATCTAACCTGGCAACAGGTTAAAGCGATAGCCGGGCAACGCTCAGGATGGAGATCTTTCAAGTCGGCCCTTTGCACCACCGGAGGTGTACAGGGTCCATAAGTAAGTAAGTAATATCTCAGTGGTTTTTCGACCGACTCTTCTTATTTCTGGATATTACAAGAAAATCAGAAGACATATTAATTTTAATCAAAACATTCATGTTATTGTGTAAGATACTGCCACTCGTCTTTTTATTTCGTCTTTTCAGAAATCAAGAAGTCTATTTTTCGATCTTTGGACCAGAACCTATGCTATCGGCAGGTGCCTTGCTACAATAGATGGTAGTATCATCATCATCATCATCATCATCATTCATACAGCAGTGCATTGAAAGCAGAATGGTAACTAAATTCGACTGTACTTTTGGTTGGAACCGCATGCAGAGCAAGACTCAAACCAGTATGGTGGATAACTACATACATACATACATAGAATTGTGTTTCTGGGCAATTTTTGATACTTTTTGGAAACATGAATAGGTCTAATATTTAATCATATTTTACATAGTAATCTGAATTGTGAAATGGTGGTACATATACTAATTAGTAAGTTGAGGAATTTGAATTTTTAAGAAACTTTTGATGTTAGTTTTGAAAGAAGTGGAGTTATTTATTTTTTGGGGTTTTCTATGTAGTTTGTTGTACTTTGTTGGAGTTATTTTGGCAAAAACTAGAAGATGCACGAGATCTGACCTCAAGAAGTACCTCCCTATCTTTCCGAAAAACGTAATCCTACGTCAAAAAATATGAGGAGACTTTGGGGACATTAGATTTGCGGGACCACTTAATAGTGATTAATTAATATAATAATAGGTTTTCTTCTACAACTTTTGGATATTATTCTTTACGTGCAAACCTTAAAAAGCTCAGTCTTGGTGAAAAATTGTAATTTTGTATCTGTTTTTTTAGTGGCCCTCCGCTATCCCACAGTGAAAAGTAAGCATATGCGGTATTTCGAAAAATTTCGTTTCAGGTGGTTCGAAACGAAATTCCGCGGAATTTCGCGGAATTTGAGCATGGCGAAATTTGATTTCTTGATTTCGTTTCGTTTCGTAAAATTACAAAAAATTCGCTTGAAAAAACTAGCTTTTAACGAAATCTAACGGAATTCCGCGGAAATTCGAAACTAATTTAGACTTAAACTGTCTTGTACAGTCGTGTATTATCAAAATTTGGCTGCGCCGCTTTATTAACACTTACTACATCATCACATTCTAAGTCTACAAATACGTTTTTAGTTTTCTTCTACAGAACGTCTTCAGAATTTTTTATATAAATGTCCAGAAAACAGAAAAAGAAAAATAACCTATCCTGTTTTACCCAAAAGTAATCTGACTCAATATTTAACGTCGGGCTCAGAGTGTAAATGGAATCTGATATGAATCAGATCAGTGCCAGTTTGTCAAAGAGGCAAAGCCGTGGGGTGGATCCCTGGAACCCTTGTGAAGTATTTCTGGAGCGCCTCTTTCTTAATAAAGGCCATCTTTCGCCTCAAACCAAGCTTAAGCGCATGATCTATCCAAAAATCCACTGAAATTTACGCTAAAAATCATGCACATAAATGGAACGCCATTATTAGTGTAATTCCACACGGCATATAGCCTAAATGTATACAATATTTGACATGAATCGTCAATATTGCATACAAGTTGTAAGCAACCTTGTTGGGGAGAGGACTATTTCAGCGTAGAATAGCGTAAATTTCCGCATGTCAAGTTTTACACGCTGTTTATTTTTCATTATTTTTTTCTGCGCGCCTAAGAGATAAGGAAAACAGTATTGTATAACGAAGCACATGATTTTGCGTTTGATTGATTTCAAACACGGTTTTGATTGTATATAAGACTATGGGTCTCCATGCTTCCTATAAGAAGGTTGAATTTGGAAGGAAATATTATCCTTTTGTTGCAAGCTTTTGTATGAGAACGGAAAAAAATATTTCTTCATACCTAGCAAACTGCTGCCGTAAAAACATTGCGATCACATTTCTGAAACACAATCTGAAATACATATCTTTGTGCATTTTAGAAAGGGGCAGAGGATTCGTCAATTGGGCAATTGTATGCTGTTAATAATTCTCTATCTGCGCATACGCCTGGCAGATATTTAAATGAGTATCCCACTAGATAAAAAATAAAATCTGTCCATTAATTTTCTGATTTTGAGTTAGCTCAATACCATAGAAGTATGCTTCAGCATAATCACATAAATAATCACAAAACTGAACTGATATAAAATTGATCATATTCGGGAGCACGCACTCCACGATGAATTACTTTGAAAACGGCACAAATGCTAGGGTACTGGACTGCTTCTCCATTGATCGCAAAGCAGTTATTTTTTCAATTTCAATAAAAAATCCGCGGAAAATAAAATAAAATTTCGTTTCGTTTCGTAAAATATCGAATTAAATGGACCATGATTTCATGGACATTTTAAATTTCGTTTCGTTTCGTTAGGATAAAGTGTCTTATCGCATACCCTTAGTGAAAAGCTCCACATTGAGCTCTCTGGTAGTGGAACTCATTCTCAACCAAGAAGAAAACTTAAACAATAAAACAATTAAAAATTTAAATGGCTGAGAATACAAAACAAAAAGCAATAATTAAAGATAAGGAAAGCTATAATATTAAACAAATGGGTGCTCAGGACCTGAGCGGTTCTTAGGCCACAGAAATTAGAGTTTTATAATTCCAAGAATTTTGCCGAACAAATATATATACATTTATTCGACTAATAAGGATAGGCTGCTATTTTTTTCATTTCTTCCCATACACCCAACCAGCGGATGACAGATTTTAATACAGTTCTGCATAAGAACCAATAAGAACAGAGACTGTATAAAATTTTGGCATACACAATTTCGTAAAAATTTAATATAATTATTGTATTGAAATATTACACATTGTATTGCGATTGGTTGGTGCAGCATTCCTGAATACAGTATTTTTATAAAAAAAAAGCTTGTATTTCTGGTATTAAATCATTGCAAAATTGTATGTGACAAGGTTTTTTTTTCAAAAATTGTAAGACTTGTTTGTCTACACCCAAATTTAGGAAGATAATGAATGCGAAATTAACAACGGGTTGCACCGGCTAAAGATGACTTTCATTTCTTCACAGGTTATTTCAATCTAAATGTATTGAATAAAAAGATTCCAAACACATCAAACTACGTTCAATTGAAGATGAGTATCCGTACTTGTGTTGAATTAGATGCACTCGAACATCGTTCGACACCCACCTTATCCAATCTCCGCTGCCCAATTGAGCCATTCACAAAGAGGTGAGTTCATCAATCATCGCTGCTTGTTACCTGACTCGTATTCGAATGGATCCGAACAGTTTCAACCGCTTCGAAAAGTTCCAATTCATCCTCCCAACAACAACAGTGCAGCCTGAGGTTTGAACAAAAACCTCATCAACTGGAGCCACAAGGAAAGAGCACTTGCACCTCGAGCAGCAGCTGCATCCCGCCAACCTGATGTCAAAGCGAGTTCACGATCGATCGATCGCAATAATAAGCCATTATTGAGATGTGGGCAAGCAATTTCAGCGAGACGTGTGGTCGTCGATTGGGGTGCTTTGAAAGACAATTCATATAGCAGCAACAACAATAAACCCCCTTCATACATGCTCATATATGGGGGAAGCGCATTCCAACTGAGCGCACTGCGATCACGCTCCACGGTTCTGGCACACAAACCTGCATCATTAATCTTTTTTTTTCTGCAAAACAGTTTTCCACCTCGGCCCGTGTCCCCAGCACCATTGTTGTTCCCACGCGCGATCAGCTGTTGCTTCGGCAGCATGCGGTTGCTTGGTGCAGCATTCCTGCATTCTGTTCGAACGAGGATTAAATCTATCGAAAACAAATGCACTCACCCACGCTGCTGCTGGCTGCCACGATTGAGTTCTGAGCCGGGCCTGGGACCGTGGCACGTCGGCTCAGCCGTTCAGTCAATCAGCGAGCGTGTCCGTCCACCAACGCCAAATGTTGACCTTCACGGGGACTTGCAGTCGAGGATCGTTCGTTGGTTGTTATTTGGGTTTATTCTCAACAACTCCGTTGGCTGGGGGAGGAAGGGATCGTGGCAATAGGATTCGGTCAGTTTCGAAGCGTGAAACTGTTGTTTTTTACAGCTTAAAATGGATTGCGTTGCAAAACTAACTCGTTCCGGATCGTAACAACGGATCAATGTCAAAACTGATGAAGGAGAATGCATTTCGAGTGCAGTTATTGGTTTGTTTGTTGGTTTCTTGTTATTTTAATACGGAATGAAGTCTGAAGCAGTGCTACAACTGGACGGTAGTATAAGATGCAGCAGACATATCTTCTTCTGGGATGTAGTCGATGATTCACAGAGTCGTATAAGCACAGCTAAATAATATAGTTGGAATGCTTTGAGCTTTGCTGAATCAATTTGTGATAGTAATAATTATCTATTGTCGAATAGCTGAACCAACCTCTCACAGTAGGTATTCTAGCAAGGATAAATATTATTTATCAAGAACAAAACGAACAAACCGGTTCAATTTTTACCCGAGACACCAACCTTCGCCAATCAAAAAGCACCAGGACTTTGGCTATAAAATTCATTCCTAGGATAACGTTCTATGAATGAATTCGTTCGTCCCTGCCCTATTCCGCCTAGTTCCCCCTAGTGTCGTTCGCTGCTAAATCAATTCGTAGCAGCAAATTAATTCCCCTTTCCATTTCGTTCTGCTGCTTCAGCTCATTGCCAACGGACGCGACCCCTCCCCTAATTCCCAGAGCCGTGTTCGAGCTCTAGCGGAGCACACACCCTTCGTCCTACTGGGTGCTGACGACACTCGACCTTCCTCATTTGGCAATTAATTGCCGTTGGGTGAGGTCCAGAGTGTGATCGTCGCAGAGTTGCTGCTTTTCTCTGACGAATCCGTTTCGAAGCAGGGTGACTTGTTCCGGCTAGCGACGAACTTATGATTGTTAATTGTCTGGTGATTGGTGTAGGTGGTGTAACAGTGACATAAGAATGGAAAGGATTATGTTTTCTTTGTTATGTTATGTTTTGTGGTCTTGTGGTCTTGTCAAGAAAACCTCTTCGGTGTGAGATGTGCTCGTTATTGTGAAAGCGCTTGCATAAGGTTCAATTACTACATACTACATATTTACACAAGAAACATACGTGTGTGTGTGTGTCATCCTCTATCCCTCACCCAGCTGGGGGTGTTGGTCAAGTAGTACTACGAATAATTTGATCAGATCTCATGCTCCGTAATGGTGCCCTTTTTGTTACGAAGACTAGTACCACAAAAAGGATTCACATCTGAAGCAAAAAAGGTTTCTTCAGAAAGTGCAGGGAATGGGATGTACTAATCATTCATAACAGGTACAGCAAAACTTCACAAGGACGCCCTTATTCGTACTAACTACTCAGGGAGTAGAAGGTCTAGAAGAGCCACCGTTACTAACTAAAGCGTGAACCGGATATCTGGGACTCCCACAATATCCGCGGCAATAGTAGCAAACGATGCCCTGTACGTATTTAGTGATAGATTTTTGAATTTATAAATTGTTGGAGCAATCAAAGTTAGAATGACAAAGAAAACTGGAACGTTCTCAACGATATATGTAGTTCGTCCATCATCAAAAGAGCTCCAATTTTGAACTAGATGAATCATGGATATCCAGAAGACCACAACATTTCCTGTAATTTTGCACTTCCCATCCTTCTTGGCTTCACGGTAGTCACAACACCCAACTGCGGTGAATTTGAAGGCTGTCAATGTTTCTATAGGGTTCGTAGCTGTTAGTGTCAAGGCTGCTGCTGTCGCTGCCGCAGTCAAATTGATACACCTCAGCAATACTTCCAGTGCGTTTACATCAAGTAACTCTTTGGTAAAAAAATATTGTCCTGAACAACGCTCTCTAAAAGTAAATGAAGGTTCAAGCTTATCAGTGGATGTAATAAATTTTTGTCGTACTATTCAGACGCAAAAGTTTCGTAAATTATGAAATAAATTCGGTGTATGGAAATTTAGCTATAATTTTCATTAGAGACAATAACTGTCTTTATACAGATTTATCTAGGTTTATACTTTTGGTAAGTCTAAGAAAAGATTAATTAGAATTTTTACTTACAAACAAATGAATAAATGCTGTTTATCATTAAATGTAAGCTTACTGTTATAGTTTCGTAAGACCAAATAATTTACAAAGAATATTAAAATGAAAAAAAGCTCAAAATAATTTTCTTAATTAAAATGAAGCAAAGTGTATAATTTTATAGATTTACTAAGTGCTGGTTACTATGTCTGAAACTTGATTTAAGCATATGCACAACATGTGATAGATTTTGGGGTTTGATCCCACGAAACCAGTACGCTACACATGTGCTTTCCAACTTCCCAACTGAATGTACTAAGTGCGGGTGTTGAAACGAATTCATGTTCTCTTGTGATTTTACTTGTTTTGATTTTCTATTGATTTTCTATTGTTTTGTATTTTGTTGAAATAAAATAATCCTAGCATGTAGAAATGATTTGAAAATTTTCCATTCTATAGAAAAATATCTTGTTCACATATCTGTGGTCAACGTCGTCTTTCAACCGAAATAATAATTCGTTAGCATAACAGAAAGAAACGGTGCAGGGAAACGAATAAATCAAATAATATGAATGTATTAATGAACATGAAAGAATAAAAAAATGATACTTAGCTGACTCCAAGTGGCATTCAGTAATGGCATTAAAAGAAAAGACCTGGAACGCACTCATAGATCTCCTTCGTCACTAATCAGCTGCAGGATTCTACAGGGCACGTATACCGACGAAGATATGTATCATATTTCCGACAATAATCAGCAGGTTCAATCAGCAACGGGCAGCCATAATAACGATTTATTCACTTTTTTTCCCTGCGTTTTGGGCTCTTCAAAAGGTCAGGCTAACTAAAAAAGGCTTTTTCGATAGAGTATTCCATATTCGCACTAATTTAAAAAAAAAAATCCTTTACGAAAGAAAACTGTCACACGTGAAAAAAAATCGTATTTACACAAGAAACATGCGAAACGTAAAGTGATTATGCCTTATAAGATTTAAACACATGGGCGAAATAGTTGCTATACCAAATGATTAATACTAACCAAACCAAATCTTATATATAAAAATGAAATGGTCTGTGTTCGTATCCGCATAACTCAAAAACGGCTGGATGATTTTTTTTCATTTCTTCAGTAGAAACATTCGTTATAGTTTCCGACGGGTTTATATGCTATTTCCTAATGTGAAAATTACGTGTTAAGTTGCGCAAACCCTGAATAACTAAAATTGTGTTTCCTATGCAAATTTTGCATGGGCAGTTCGGAACGCACATTCTAGCCTACTGTGCAGGACAACGTCTGCCGGGTCAACTAGTGATAAATAAGAATGAATATGAATATGCCTGTATGTGTGTTTATAAATGAATTAATTTGGTGTAAAGTTAATTTTTTCCAATTTCATTAATTTGATAGGTTCAGGCGTGTATAACACTTTACGGAGCCTCGATTGTTTGTGATAGGGGAACAGACGGCTTTGGCAGGTTTTGTTCTATTTTTTGCAATGGGGGGGGGGGGGGGGTTGTCGACCGAAATTTATGAAACTTTGCCACAATATTCTTTGATATGCAAAGAATGTTTGGGCCAAATTTGAGCATAATAAGTCATAAAAAAACCCCTGCCAATAATAGAACAAAACCTGCCAAAGCCGTCATCACCACTATGTACAATCGAAATAATTTTTATTATTTACTGTTAGGGGTCGTACACTTATTACGTAAGCAATTTTTCTCGGTTTTCGGACCCCCCTCCCCACATGTAAGATTTTTTCCACACAAAAGATTTTTTATTTATATAGCGCGTAAGATATTGACAGACCCCCCTCCCCCCTTAAGTGCTTACGTAATATGTGTACGGCCCCTTAGTAAGAAAGGAAGCTAAGCGGATCGGACTAGTCATCAACACGTCGAAGACAAAGTACATGATAGGAAGAGGTTCAAGAGACGACATTGTGAGCCACCCACCACGAGTTTGCATCGGTGGTGACGAAATCGAGGTGGTAGAAGAATTTGTGTACTTGGGCTCACTGGTGACTGCCGAAAATGAAACCAGCAGAGAAATTCGGAGACGCATAGTGGCTGGAAATCGTACATACTTTGGACTCCGCAAGACGCTCCGATCGAATAGAGTTCGCCGCCGTACCAAACTGACAATCTACAAAACGCTCATTAGACCGGTAGTCTTCTACGGACACGAGATCTGGACGATGGTCGTGGAGGACCAACGCGCACTTGGAGTTTTCGAAAGGAAAGTGCTGCGTACCATCTATGGTGGGGTGCAGATGGCGGACGGTACGTGGAGGAGGCGAATGAACCACGAATTGCATCAGCTGTTGGGAGAACCATCCATCGTTCACACCGCGAAAATCGAACGACTGCTGTGGGCCGGACACGTAGCCAGAATGTCGGACAGTAACCCGGTGAAAATGGTTCTCGACAACGATCCGACGGGCACAAGAAGGCGAGGTGCGCAGCGGGCAAGGTGGATCGATCAGGTGGAAGATGACTTGCGGACCCTCCGTAGACTGCGTGGTTGGCGACGTGTAGCCATGAATCGAGCCGAATGGAGAAGACTCTTATATACCGCACAGGCCACTTCGGCCTTAGTCTGAATAAATAAATAATAATAAGAAAGAGATATAGGCCAATGTACTCGTGGTGACACGAGATTAGGTTTACAATGTTTGAGGGTGGATGGGGCTCAGAATTTTAGATCTGGAAATTGCAACTGTTTATCCGGGCCTTTGGCCCTGAGGGCCATGACGGTGTGGCGTGGCGTCGTGCTCGATGTATGGTTCGACTGGAAGCATCTTCCGGATGGTCTTCATTTAATTTTATACTCAATAACGACTCCATTATAGGATCGCAGTTAGCCGTGATTGGAAGAGGTCGTGAGAAAAACGCTTGTCAAAAAACCATTTTGAAAAGACAAAATAATTAAAAATTAAGTCAAAAACGAACAATGGGTAATGTCTGTGACATAACCGCTAAGTGGACGTAGGACTTGACTTGACCATGCCTTTAAGGTACATAATATGCCCAATTTTCTCACATCAACTATTTTGGATAAATAATCGGCGTTGCATACCATTCCTTGGCAAAATCTTCTCATCAAACCGACACAGAAATCAAATCTACCTAGAAACAAGAATCATCTAAAAAAAAATTCAGGAAGTATCTGTCCGGTCACGAAATATTAGCCTCGACAATGGCAACCTTCCCACTGAAGGACTGCCTGAAATAAGCCACAAGTTGGCTCAGCAGGGGATGTAGACTGTATCTCAGCCCTTCCACTGAAGGGCCTTCTAATCTGTGCGATAGCGACTGAACTGCCCATGATCGCATATTTGGAACATTTGCATTTTGGTTGATTTTGTAAATCGTTTGTCAATCCTCCCCACAAACTCAATAATTTCTAGCTTACCACAGATAAGCAAGATACTAAAGCCTATTTTACTGTTGTCGGATTAGATGCAATAAATTGAGCTTTCTGGACGATTCACAGGCTTTTTACAAAATGAACAAAAATGCGAGTGTTACAAATATGCGATCATGGGCAGTGAAGGAGAACATTATTTTTAACTCTTAGAGCCTTGAAAAAGGCTGTTTGCTTCGGCTAAGTGCAAAAAGGAAGAAAACGATCTTTTCAAATAACCCCGAAAATCTAGTGATGGTATAAAAAAGACTGAATGCTCTGCGAGCGAATGCACTTTTCTTTTATACTACTTAATTCTGAATCTTCTCTGCTTCCCAATTGGTGGGCCAATCAGGTAGTGTCTTGTATCCCGCTTCTTTGTCAGCCAAAGCGTCATCATCATCAACGCGTTCGAGAAGGGCTTCTTCTTTTTTACGCTTGTTGCTCGCTGCTGGCGTCTATTTCCTAACGGGACTTTTCGCTTGATACACTGTTAGTTTTGACGCTATTTATGAAAATCACGCATAAAATTTTATCCCTAGAATATTGGATTTGGCACCCAAGTACAATTTCTATCCCGAAGGGTATTGAAAGCATTGATATTGATCTCTATTATTGGCTCTCTGAAGAACCGTTTGTTTTTTGGACATACATGCTGCATCATGTGGCTTTTCTTCAGCCTGTCTCGGCTCAGCACCGATGTCCCGGTCAGAATGAAAGGAAAAAATCGTGTTGCGCTATTTTATGGCTTCTCGGCAGACTTCTCGGCTGCTCATTCGCTGGTGTCTGCACCAATCAGAACGTGGTAATGGAATGATGCAATAATTATGCGGTACCCATATTTATAGGTTCCCTTGATCTCAATGCTTTTCATTGAAAACAGTTTCATGCCTATTGAAACAAGTTTTTCGGGTCTTATCAAGCATGAACATGGAAGGCATACTTAAAATCTGTCGATTGAGGGGCTTACCGCAGAAATTCGTCAACTGAGACGAACGCTATTAACGTATAAAATCTTTCAACACAGCGTAACGCGGTCGATTTGAATATTTTGAAATGACACCCGTTATAGTAAAAAGAGACGTAAGTCCTACGTCAAAACTTTCAAGAAAAGATGTATCTCATATGATTTTTACGCTCTTCCGAAGTGGAGATAATAGTTATGTCTTCTGCGTATGCGGCGACGAGATCATTATCAGAGAGACGCTCCAGCCTGCTTATCAGTGGATGTAGGTACAAAACGAAAAGATGCATACTTAGGGGTGAACCTTGTCGTACCGAGCGTTAGATTGAGAAGGGTGCCGAAAGATGCCCGTTGACGAGAAGACGAGATGAAGAGAGATTGTCATTTCGTGTTAGCAGGTCTACAGGCTCAAAATGAACTACTCAAAATTGAGTCGAATCCGACTCATTTTCGTTAAAAACCGGACAACTCAAAATTTGAGTAAAAGATACTACTTTAATAAAATGATGATTTCGCGAAAGTTAAGCTTGGCCTTCCATCAATTTTTAATACGACAGATGCGAATCAAGTTTATCTATCTATCTAAGTGCATTTTACGACAAACAGACTCCTAGTTTAAGTGCAATCATCATTTTATTGAAGTAGTATCTTTTACTCAAATTTTGAGTTGTCCCGTTTTTGATGAAAATGAGTCGGATTCGACTCAATTTAGAGTAGTTCATTTTTAGCGTGTATTAATCCACGATGAATCCCGAGCGAGCGCATGGTGGTGTATACACTGAGAGAAGCTTCGCGGTCAAAAATACTATTTTGTAGGGTTAAATTAAAAACACCACGCCACTAATTTTGTGCAGACTACAAGCCACATTTATACCAAACACAATACATTTTTACCATGGGTGGATGAACTAATACAGCAGTGTAAACTACCATGGTTTTCGGTAATTTCAACAATTATTCAGTACATAATTATACTATGTGAGCATTTAAAATAAGAATATACTTTTAGTTATTTTTTGCTTCTTGAAAAGTATTTTTCGAGATATTTGTCATGCATTGAAATAAGTTTTGATTTGTTTTGTCAATTTAGAAAAATACGTTTATTTAAATGAGATTAAAATAATTGTTTTCCGGCTACTAACAGGGCCGACCTATGAGAAACAACATTTGCGACAATTGGATCACAACAATATATCAATGTTGGGCCAATGTCGCAAACGTAAACAATGCCTTTTCCTGCAAGTTTTTCTACAACTGTATGATTATTTGATCACCCTGAAGCGGGCTTGGTAGTCATATGGCTACTGCTTCTGCCTCATACGCAGGAGGTCGTGGGTTCAATCCCAGGTCCGTTACGCTCTCCTACTTTGTATCTTTCTCTTTATTTCTCATGTTCTAGCAATCGCTAGAACTGGAAATGGACTTCCATGCCGTTTCCATTACTATTCCTATACCTTCAACTTGAGTATTCGAACAGTAATCTGCTAGAATTGGAAATGAACTATATAGCTCGTTTCCTACATCCAATTAGAAATTCCATCAGTTACACCTTCTCCTATCTATCACGTTGGCAGCTCGTTAACCAAGACAGACCTCTGCCTCTCCAACCTAACCCAGAAATTCCAACAAATTCCGCATGAACTCGTGGCAAGTGCAGAGGTATATTCGGCTTGCAGTGGGCGAGTGATTGCATCATCATTTCCTCTCCCTTCCCTACATTGACTTGCATTCTGACGTGGCAGGCGCCAGTATGACCTAACAAATGAGATCACCAGTACTTGTACATTGAAGATGTGTGCTAGTCCCAAGCAAACATCTGTTGGTTCCCTGTGCAAGAACAGCTAATCTGGTCATAACGGAGTAGCAACTACGAGCAGTCAATCAAGCTCAAGCTCAACTGTATGATTATTTGATCACCCTTATTCAAAGGCGTAGCAAGAGGGGGGCAGGGGGGGCCGTCGCTCCCCTAAATTGTGCCCCTTCAATAACTAGGACTGCTCTCAACAAACAACCACTTGGAACTGGTGGCGCTCCGCGCCTTCTTTCGAACGGAAGTGGAAGATACCGCCAGAAGCCTCTAAACTTCCTGAAATCAGTAAAAGAAGTCAATGTTTACGTTTGCGACTTTCGCCCTTTCGAAACAACAATGTCGAATTATCCTCGTTTTCATCATTATTATACATATAACTGTTCGGAAGAAAAAGTAAAGGATGCGGGAAGTTTCGACACCACTGTGAGAACGAGGGATCATAGGAAAGACAGCCATCGGAGTGACAACCGGCATCAACGCCGGATCCTATGTTAGTACTAGCTTTATGTACCCGGCCTTGCTCGGAATTGCCAGTTTGATTCGCAGTTTTTTTTTTCACAATCGGAAAATGAATAAACCAATTGGTCAACAGGATAATTGCGTTATCTTATCGATACTTCATCATTTGATCAAAAGAAGGCAGATTTCATTTGAAAACATTGACTGATTTTGGAAAAGGGAGCGAATCCATAATCGCCATATTCCGGGCAAACGTCTATTTCTAAAGAAGGACAAACATCCACCGATGCCTTATTCCGAGCAAACGTCTATTTTTAAAGAAGGGATCACATTCACCATCCAGAAGGAAACACATTAATCATTGCTTTTACGTTGGGCAAACCATGATTTCGATAAATGGTTGAATTGATCGATAACTAAACAATACAATAATGGGTTCAGAAGTTAGGCTGGAGCACACACACAAACATACAAACATTGAGTTTTATATATCTCGGCAACTTATTCAAAACGACGTATGTGATTTTGTAAACAAAGATGCATACGTCGATTTGTCAAATATGATGACACTCCCACGCAAACCAATACAACGAACATGTAGCCGAAACCTCCCCTACCTGTATGTGGCGATAGTTTGCGTGGGAGTGCTATCAGATTGCAGAAATCAACGTTTAAATTTTTGTTTACAAAATCACATACGTCACATACGTTGAATAAGTATCCGAGATATATAGATAGCTAATAGCTATATGTATCCGGCTTTGCTAGGGACTGAAAAGTAAATTATAGAATTAAAATGTCCAATGCTGTAGCACGAAACCCACAGAGGTAGATCTACCGC
The DNA here is from genome assembly GCF_024139115.2 of Armigeres subalbatus. Taxonomy (NCBI): domain Eukaryota; kingdom Metazoa; phylum Arthropoda; class Insecta; order Diptera; family Culicidae; genus Armigeres; species Armigeres subalbatus. The sequence goes on from NC_085140.1 coordinate 73,149,604, forward strand.
TCATAGAATTGAACCTTTGTATCAATATATTTTTATATCTTTGTTTGGCCCTACCTTTTCAATAAACATCTTCCAAAAATAGAGAATAAGTGTACCAAATCTGGTTGGAATTTATCCTGGGAGTTACACTGAATTGCTCATTTTTAAAGACAACCCTTCCCCCATAACTTTCCCTTTTCCAAAATGACCCTCCCACCTTCTTTGTTATCTTCTCCTTAGAATAGAAAAGGTGTGCACCAAATTTGGCTGAAATTGGTCCTGGGAGTTGGGTGTTACACTGAATTGCTCTTTTTCTAAAGACAACCCTTCCCCTTACCTCCCCTTTTCCCAATGATCATCCCACCCTTTGTTATTTTCTCCTTAGGATAGAGAATGTGTGTACCAAATTTGGATGAAAGCGGTCCAGGGGTTCAAAAGAAACACTGAATTGCCTGTTTTCTGAACAATACCCTCCCCAGACCCCTCCCTCTTTCCCAAATTACACTTCCATGTGATCGACTTCTCTTAGTGAATACGTGTACAATATTTGGTTGATATGGGTACTGGAAGTTGGGAGTAACACTGAATTGCTCGTTTTATAAAAACAACCCTCCCCCATACCCTCCCTCTTTTACAATGACCGCCCCACCCCCATTTGTTATCTTTTCTTTAGGGTAGAGAATGTGTGTATCAAATTTGGTTGAAATCGGTGCAGGGGTTCAGAATTTACTCTAAATTACCCGTTTTCTGAACAATACCCCTCCCTCCAGACCCCTCCCCCTTTCCCAAAATCTCTCATATGATTGTTTCCTTATAGTGAATATGTGTACAAAATTTGGTTGAAATCGGTCCTGGGAGATGAAAGTTACACATAATTGTTCGTTTTCTAAACAAAACCCCTCCCCCTTTCCTAAATGACCCTCCCACCCCCTTTGTTAACTTCCCCTGAGGATAGAGAACGTGTGTACCAAATTTGGGTGGATTCGGCCTAGTGGTTCAGAAGTAGTTAGCGAACATACATACATAGATTGGTTTTTATATATATAGATTTAGGTTCCTCATATTTTCCGGTTTGATAGTTCGATGTTGACGCGAACGGACGTGACGCTGGCTGCGATCTTTTTACGTGTATGGCATCGTTGTCGTCTATTATTCCGATTATTTCCAAACTGTAAGGTCAAAATATTAACAAAAATGCCCCTTAAATAGAGATTTGATGCAATGAATATACCGCGAAATATACTAACCATAAATCCAATATTACAGAAAATGTTGTTTAAGATCAAATATAAAACGCAAAGAGAAACTAGAACAATTAACTTCTGGTTTGCACCACTCAAGAAAACTTATCCCTTCACAATATGGCGGCTTGATAATGAATGATCTGCCAAAATTTTCGTCACCATACTTTGTTATTAATTTAACCATGCGCGTGGTAAAATCAATAACAATGAAGTTATTTCAATAACATATTTCTTTATTCTAACAACATAATAAAATAGTTATTTTAAGAACTTTTATATAGTTAAAATTACTTCAACATCATTCTCAGTGTAGATACGATTGTCGAACCCAATCAAACGCATGGTCTACACGGCAAAAATGAACTACTCAAAATTGAGTCGAATCCGACTCATTTTTATTAAAAACGGGACAACTCAAAATTTGAGTAAAAGATACTACTTCAATAGAATGATGATTTCGCGAAAGTTAAGCTTGGCCTTCCATCAATTTTTAATACGACAGATGCGAATCAATTTTATCTATCTATCTAAGTGCATTTTACGACAAATAGACTCCTAGTTTAAGTGTAGATCCCACGTGACCAATGTTGCTCTCTGTTTACTTCGGATAAGATGAGCCAAGCGATCTTTCAAAGAGAGGGTTGCTTTAAATAGGGGAACGGTTCGCCACTTCATCTCATAGCTCCTATTTCCATCTCATCAAAAACAAAGCAATAAAAAGGAATTTGGTTTGTTTATTATTTTTGTGATTTTTTTCAGCAGTGAGCACGCATGTTGACAAAAAGAAGCGACTAATTTGGTGCCGTATTTCTTTGTTTAGCGATGAGATGGATATATGTACAGTGAGATGGAGATCGGAACAGTTCCCTATTTTTCGGGGAGAGTTTGCACACTTTTGTGCGGGGCTTAGCAGCTGATGAGATCGCATCACCGCCTCAAGACGTGCTTTTAAAACTCGAGAGAGAATCTTGAAATCTACATTGAGTAGAGATATTGGTCTGTAGGATCGTGGTGTTCCATCGCTATCTTTCTAAAACAATCACACCGTCCACGAAAGATGCACGGAATTGCCCAAGTATGGCCTCATTTAGAACAAGGTTTAGCTCCCGGTAGAAAATGTCGAATGCACGATGATAAAATTCTTTCGGAATACCATCGGCACCCGGAGATTTCCGAGCGGTGCTTGTTCGGATTGCTGTTAGAATTTCGGCTGTGCTGATTTCGTTTCCGCAGGCTTCGTTGATTTCATCGTTATCTGGGATCGCTCTCTCGCAGACAAACAATTCGTCGGTTCTCGCTTCATCCTGTGGTTGTTGTTCCGTGTAGAGTTCAGTGAAATATTGCAGGATTTTTTGCTCGATGTCTTTTCGGACTGGTCTAGTACTCTGCCTTCGTCATCCCGTAGCTGAGTGATGGTCGTTCGCTTTCTTTTTCGTTCGCCGAGTTAAAATGTTGACATTGCTTCTCCTGCTATGTGTGTTTCATTGATTCTTCTGATGAACATGTGTGTGAATTTTCGTTGTAGTGCGAGCATCTTTCCTGTCACTAGATTGATGGTAGGATGTCGTACGCTTGTCGTAACATTGTGTAAAGAGGCTGATGCTCACTGTGGAAATCATCGAAAGCCGCTTTGGATTTCCATCGGAAGAACGATTTTATTTTTGGTTTGGCATAGGACACCCACCACGTCATCCATGAAGGATAGTTCCGCCGTTGTCGTGTATTGTATTGCCCAGTCCAGTATTGCCATTGAAATCGGAGCTCTTCCATATTTGCCGGTGTGAGGAGATGTGGACGGAGAGACCAGAAGCCACGTCCCGGTGCTCTACCTAATGACCTAATGTAGGAAGGCATATTCGAAGGATAACCGCTTTATGGTCGGAAAAGGAACATACGTGAATGTCGGCGTAGTTGATTGTCGTAGTTGATTGCATAGGTTGGAGCTTATGTAGTAGCGATCTAATCTAGAGCTAGAGTTTGCGGTTATATAGGTGTGGCAAGGTACTCGCGGTCGGAGTTTGATCACAGAGAACAGACATGGAGGCTCGAACAAAATTTCTTGCAAAACATGTGTAAACAAACACACCGAACATCAACGCCATCGACGTCGACATTGCAACTCACAATCTCATTTTGACAACACGATGGCGCTGGTATGCTCTTGCATGCATAACGATACTAGCGCACAGTGGCATTTTTTGATGACGCTAGCGCTGATTATGCACGGGATAACGGCGACATTCCAAAGTAATTTCAAAATGAACCGTAAAAAGTTATCACAACATGGCGAGCGCAGCTTCAACGTCTGTTCTCTGTGGTTTGATCAAGGCGTCTGATAGCTGTATTTGTTGGACCATGGCTCGAAGCGAAGAACTGTCATTCCGCCCCGTAGCATCACATTGGCGTATTACGCAATTAAAATCTCTAGCTATAACGGTGTGTGTCGTGTTGTGGCGTAGATAAGTAGTACGCTAGCGTTTGGTTGTAGAAACGTTCTCGCTCGGCTCGCATTGAGAGGCCACTGTGTGCGTAGATACATACGAGTGTTGTATTGTGGACACGGAGGGCAGTTAAGCGACCATCTAGACTTTTCTCTACGTGAGAAAATCTAATGTAGTCTTTGAGGGCAATCGCCGTTCCTCTTCTGGCGTGGTCTACATTATAATCTGTGTCATCTATATACAGATTACGTTATACCCAGGCAATGACAGTTTATCGTTTTCCACTTCTTGTAGAAACACGATGTCCGAGTCCATGGTGCGAATGAAAGTGCGAAGAGCGTCAAGTTTCGTTGCTTTGGTTAAGTTGTTTATGTTGACGGTAACTAGATTATAGCTTGCAAAATCCATTACTTCTGTAAAACATCGTCCGGTGAGATCTCTCCATCGTCGTATCGTGGTTTTTTTTCAACGTGTCGTCTGGAACGTCTGCTGGAGTTGGACCCTAAATAATCATCAGTATCGCCACCGTCGTTGTTTCGAGTTGACTTCTGTTGTTGTTTTTCTGTCTGTTGCTGTTGGTGGTGGGGCATAGCAGTGCTCGGCTTTTTTATAAAGCGGAATTTGGTGTAAGCGACATTATTACCGGTTTGATTGTAGTAGTGTCTGTTGTCACAGCATTCGGCGCTGCAGGCTTGAGAGTTTTTTGCTGGTTCATTGATCGAGTTGAAATAGTTTTTCTCGGTTTCGCTGGCTTCTTGGCGACGTTGGCATATGATTGTTTCGCTGTGGAATCAGCAGTCATCTTTTGGATTAGAAGCTTTTTATTCTGAACGCATGATGCTCCATTATGGACATTCTCGCTGTAATGCTTGCAAGACTGAAATTGTCCATAATACGACAGATACGTGGTTTCTCCATCGATAGTCACGTATGATTCGCTTCACAATCATTCGTGTGACCCATACACCGGTTGAAGTTCCTCCGAAGGTGTATTGGTCGGACCACATTTGTTCTCGTACTTCGAGAACCTCTCCATAGTCCCTCAGAAAGTCAGTGATGCATTGCTTGGAGATGTCTTCGGGGAGGTCGAAAAGTTTCACCTCCACTTCTTGGATAATTGCAATTTTCTTTTTTTTTTTTCTTGAATTATTGCAATTTTAGCTTTCGAAAATGCTAATTTGTTATTATTTTGTGGAAATTGTTTTTGGATGTTTTGCATTATTTGTGGAAATTCTATATTTATTTATTGCTCATACCGTGATTCTTTAGTGGCAGTTTACTAACTTTTAACACAGAGAACAGACGTTGAAGCTGCGCTCGCCATGTTGTGATAACTTTTTACGGTTCATTTTGAAATTACTTTGGAATGTCGCCGTTATCCCGTGCATAATCAGCGCTAGCGTCATCAAAAAATGCCACTGTGCGCTAGTATCGTTATGCATGCAAGAGCATACCAGCGCCATCGTGTTGTCAAAATGAGATTGTGAGTTGCAATGTCGACGTCGATGGCGTTGATGTTCGGTGTGTTTGTTTACACATGTTTTGCAAGAAATTTTGTTCGAGCCTCCATGTCTGTTCTCTGTGCTTTTAATGGAAAGTTTCCATTTTTTAGGGTGATTTTTTACGAAAAGTAACAAAGTGAAGCAATATATTTCAGCACTCAAACACACTGGTACTTAAAAATATCACTTATTTGCTTAATTTATTCGAATAGAATTGCAGCTGAACCGTTTTTAAATGGCGATATGTACTTCAACCATTTATAACCATTTATAAAAATAAACATGGACAATGCTCGAAGAAGATTTGCAAGCACTCGGAGTATTCGAGAGACGGGTGCTTAGGACCATCTTTGGCGGTGTGCAAGAAGACGGTGTGTGGCGGCGAAGAATGAACCACGAGCTCGCCCAACTTTACGGCGAACCCAGTATCCAGAAGGTAGCTGAAGCCGGAAAGGTACGATGGGCAGGGCATGTTGCAAGAATGCCGAACAGCAACCCTGCAAGGATGGTGTTCACTTCGATCCGGCAGGTACGAGACGGCGTGGAGCACAGCGAGCTAGGTGGGCTGACCAGCTACAGAACGACTTGGCGAGCGTGGGGCACATTAGAGGATAGAGAGATGCGGACTCGAACCGTGTATTGTGGCGTAAAATTGTTGATTCAGTGCTATCTACTTAGAATCTAAAACTTTAAACGAAAGCTAAATAAATGCACCCATTCATTTCATTTCATTTATATAGTTAACATCTAAACAGATAACACTGAATCAACAATTTGACGCCACAATACACGGTTCGAGGCCGCATCTCTCCATCCTCGGATACGCCCCACGCTCGCCAAGTCGTTCTGCACCTGGTCTGCCCATCTCGCTCGCTGCGCTCCACGCCGTCTCGTACCTGCCGTATCGGAAGCGAACACCATCTTTGCAGGGTTGCTGTCCGGCATTCTTGCAACATGTCCTGCCCATCGTACCCTTCCGGCTTTAGCTACCTTCTGGATACTGGGTTCGCCGTAGAGTTGGGCGAGCTCATGGTTCATTCTTCGCCGCCACACACCGTCTTCTTGCACACCGCCAAAGATGGTCCTAAGCACCCGTCTCTCGAATACTCCAAGTGCTTGCAAGTCCTCCTCGAGCATTGTCCATGTTTCATGTCCGTAGAGGACAACCGGTCTTATAAGCGTCTTGTACATGACACATTTGGTGCGGTGGCGAATCTTTTTCGACCGCAGTTTCTTCTGGAGCCGGTAGAAGGCCCGACTTCCACAGATGATGCGCCTTCGTATTTCACGACTAACGTTGTTGTCAGCCGTTAGCAAGGATCCGAGGTAGACGAATTCCTCGACCACCTCGAAGGTATCCCTGTCTATCGTAACACTGCTTCCCAGGCGGGCCCTGTCGCGCTCGGTTCCGCCCACAAGCATGTACTTTGTCTTTGACGCATTCACCACCAGTCCAACTTTTGTTGCTTCACGTTTCAGGCGGGTGTACAGTTCTGCCACCTTTGCAAATGTTCGGCCGACAATGTCCATGTCATCCGCGAAGCAAATAAATTGACTGGATCTGTTGAAAATCGTACCCCGGCTGTTACACCCGGCTCTCCGCATGACACCTTCTAGCGCAATGTTGAACAACAGGCACGAAAGTCCATCACCTTGTCTTAGTACCCGGCGCGATTCGAACGAACAGGAGTGTTCGCCCGAAATCTTCACACAGTTTTGCACATCATCCACCGTTGCTTTGATCAGTCTGGTAAGCTTCCCAGGGAAGCTGTTCTCGTCCATAATTTTCCATAGCTCTACGCGGTCTATACTGTCGTATACCGCCTTGAAATCAACGAAAAGATGGTGCGTTGGGACCTGGTATTCACGGCATTTTTGAAGGATTTGCCGTACAGTAAAGATCTGGTCCGTTGTCGAGCGGCCGTCAACGAAGCCGGCTTGATAACTTCCCACGAACTCGTTCACTAATGGTGACAGACGACGGAAGATGATCTGGGATATCACTTTGTAGGCGGCATTAAGGATGGTGATCGCTCGAAAGTTCTCACACTCCAGTTTGTCGCCTTTCTTGTAGATGGGGCATATAACCCCTTCCTTCCACTCCTCCGGTAGCTGTTCGGTTTCCCAGATTCTGACTATCAGTTTGTGCAGGCAAGTGGCCAGCTTTTCCGGGCCCATCTTGATGAGCTCAGCTCCGATACCATCCTTACCAGCTGCTTTATTGGTCTTTAGCTGTTGAATGGCATCCTTAACTTCCCTCAAGGTGGGGGCTGGTTGGCTTCCATCGTCCGCTGAACTGACGTAGTCATCTCCTCCGCTGCCTTGACTTTCACTGCCTGTACTCTCAGCGCCATTCAGATGTTCCTCGTAGTGCTGCTTCCACCTTTCGATCACCACACGTTCGTCCGTCAAGATGCTCCCATCCTTATCCCGGCACATTTCGGCTCGCGGCACGAAGCCTTTGCGGGATGCGTTGAGCTTCTGATAGAACTTGCGTGTATCTTGAGAACGGCACAGCTGTTCCATCTCCTCGCACTCCGCTTCTTCCAGGCGGCGTTTCTGTTTTTCCAGGCGGGTCTGCTGTCTTCGCTTCCGTCTATAACGTTCCACGTTCTGCCGGGTACCTTGCTGCAGCGCGACCGCCCGCGCTGCGTCCTTCTCCTCCAGAATCTGTCTGCACTCTTCGTCGAACCAATCGTTCCGTCGACTTCGACCCCTATACCCGACGTTGTTCTCCGCTGCGTCGTTAATGGCTGCTTTGACTGTATTCCAGCAGTCCTCAAGAGGGGCCCCATTGAGCTCACCCTCTTCCGGCAACGCTGCCTCGAGATGCTGCGCGTATGCAGTTGCGACATCAGGTTGCTTTAGTCGCTCTAGGTCGTACCGCGGCGGTCGTCGGTACCGAACATTGTTGATGACGGATAGTTTTGGGCGCAGTTTAACCATCACCAGATAGTGGTCAGAGTCGATGTTAGCGCCACGATATGTCCTGACGTCGATAATGTCAGAGAAGTGCCGTCCATCAATCAGAACGTGGTCGATTTGTGATTCTGTCTGCAGTGGTGATCTCCAGGTGTACCGATACTGGAGGCTATGTTGGAAGTAGGTGCTGCGAATGGCCATATTCTTGGAGGCGGCGAAATCAATTAGTCGTAGGCCGTTTTCGTTCGTCAGCCGGTGAGCGCTGAACTTTCCAATACTCGGTCTAAACTCCTCCTCTTGGCCAACCTGAGCGTTCAAATCTCCTATGATGATTTTGACGTCGTGGCTTGGGCAGCTGTCGTACTCACGTTCCAGCTGCGCGTAGAATGCGTCCTTATCATCATCAGTGCTTCCGGAGTGTGGGCTACGGACGTTGATTATGCTGAAGTTGAAGAACCGGCCTTTGATCCTCAACCTGCACATTCTTTTTTTTGATCGGCCACCACCCGATCACGCGCCTTTGCATATCGCCCATCACTATGAAAGCTGTTCCCAGCTCGTGAGTTGCCGCAGCTCTGGTAGATGGTATGATTACCTCTAAACGTTCGCACCATTGATCCCTTCCAACAAACCTCCTGCATCGCTACGATGTCGAATCCACGGTCTTTGAGCTCATCGACGAGTATGCGTGTGCTACCAATGAAGATTTGGAGTTCCACGAACCGAGTTTACAATCGCTAGTCCCTTCTCGTCGCAGTGGTCTTCGCCGATGGTTCCGGTCCGTACTCTCTTGTTGATTGTTCGTTGCTTATGATTTTTTAAAGGCTGGCTTGCAGGGCCTGACACCACACCCCCTAAATTTCCGGAGGACCATGGTGCACAGTTTCCCTTAGAGTCCCTCGCTGGCACTCGGACGATGATCAGCCGCCCCTAACATGGAGAACAGACGCTGTTGTGAGCCGATCCTGACATGGAGAACAGACGCTCAATAAGATTTGCACCTCCGGAGAGGAGCAAACCCCCCTTCCCTGTCAGCATACGACCATAGTTCCCACCGGGGTTGGTTACCCGATCTGCCCTAAGGTTGCTCGTATCCCGGCCAGCACCGCGGGGAGGTAGGGATAGGAGTTGCTGGGTAAGAGGCTAAGGACCGCGAGATGGGGTCTATTTTATTCCTTCAGGTACGCGAAGTACCAATGGTACGCTTTACCCAGCATTTGCCGTGCCCGTGTACCCGTTTAAAAATAAAAACATCTTGTTGAAATAAAAATTTTAAACGAAGAAGGATCATTTGGCAAAAAGCCATTTGTTGATGTTGTATAGTCGAATATGTCATTTAAATGAATAATTTATTCGGCCAAGTCCATGTAGACTGAAGGCCGACAATTTCATTTGGTCGAGAGGGGCATACGACCGAAAATGCTGATTGCCAAACAGCAGATTACGTTACATTTGCCTTAACATTTGGCAGAAGATGCTGTTTGGACGAACTGGTCGTTTGGCAGAAAGGGCTCTTTGACCGAAATTTACATTCGGCCGAATGTGTCCTTCAGCTAAACTGGCCGTGTTGGCAAACAAAAGTAATTCATGACCTATTCATCATTTGATCGAAAATAATTGAATAATTTTTTAGCAGAAATGATAGTTTCTGGTCAAATGGCTCTTGCTGCCAATTTCTTCGAAACGGCATGTTCAGACAAATAATCTATTCGTCGAATAACATTTCATTTCAAAATACCATTTTGGCCAAACGGCATTTTCAGCCAAATGACCTGTTAGGGCAAACCAACTTGCAAAGAGACAAACAGACGTAACAACTTTTAACGTTTTTCCTGAAAAAAAAAACCCATCGTCCAACCGCCATATTGCAAGCATGTTACACGAAACAATAATGTTTCGTATGACATTGTCTCAAGAAGGCGCTGATGTTGGACCGTTGAAGTCATGGTCGATGGTAATTTCTCTAATTTGCCGTAAAACCTCTTTAGAGTTTCCCTCGGATATTTCGAAAAATGTGCTGTGTAAATTTCCGAGAAAACTGAACAGAAATTCCGAAAAATTTTCCGTGGATATTCTGAACAGTTTCCTGTAGAGCTTTGGAACATTCTTTCGAAAAAACCTTGAAGATATTGTCTTGCAAATTACGAATAATATTCCTTTTAAATTCAAAAGAGCTTCAAAATTTTTTTTGTGAAAACCCGTGCCCGTGGAAAGTCCAAAGATAATTTCCAAAATAATATTTTAGAAAAATTTATAATTTTTTTTGGGAAAATTCATCAGATTTTTTTCGGTGAAATTAAATAGATTTTTTCTTAATGTTTTGAAAACGTTCCGAACAAATCCAGATTGTTTTTTTAAATGAACGGAATGAAAAAATTATCACGCCGATTCATGCTGCCGCCGCCGACCAAAACATAATCAAACAATAACCTAGAACAGTTAGTTCCATCTTGGTGTTAGTGAACGGTTTGAAATATCGGTAACATTGTTGTGCTCTTGCGGAAGAAATCTTAGAACCCACTGTTTGTAACCTTCCACGTCGCTCCTTTCAAATAAATTGATTATGTTTCTTGTCTCACATATCCTTTTCCTTTTCGAACCTCATTTGTAGCGATCTAAATCAATTTCATAAAATTCCCCTTGTCAAGCTACTCCGCTGCCAGTACCAGATTGTTAAAGATCATGGTAGGTACCGACAGGAAATGTTATTTATTACCATACAGGCGGCAACCGTTTAAGTGGTGTTGTTTCGCCAATATCTGCCCATGTAGCTCCAAAGATAAACGCAGCTTATCAGACTGGGGCCTCTAACTCCGCAGTCCCCCAGCCCGAACGAAAACACGACAACCTGTTGCACGCGACCAAAACCTGACCACTTGGGCACCGTTCCTTAAATGACCTTCCTTCGGCTCGATTAGTGGCGAAGAATGCGTCTCACCTCTACAAGTACCGAATGCAGCAAACTTGGGGCAAAACACTTTCCAGATGCTGTTGACTAGTAGTAGGCAAACACGCAGTACGACATATCGGTGTAATTTTCAGCGCCATTCGGGGGACCTGCAGTAGCGACTGTCACGCGGCAGCGTGGTCCTAGAAGTGGAGCCAATATTAATTAAAATTCATCCCTCGTAACTGAACCAGACGTTGTCGGCCGTAGACAGCGACGACGCATTGCTGCTGCACCTTAATTTGGTTTTAAGTGACCACCATCGGCGGACGACGACGGGCGACCGCTGCTGCACGTCCGTCGCCTTAGAAGTGCGAACTGGAGCACGCGAGACACGCGAATCGATAGCTGCTGCTGCTGCCCCAAGGATCGATTTTGCTGAAAGCGAGCTCCAGTTAATTGCAAGTTTGCGTTCTCTGTCAGCGAAATTAGTGCTGGGCGTTTTGGCATGTGATAAGAGCGCCGGTACTTTCGGATTGGTTCTGTTTTAAATAGGAGTAGTTTTGCGACTGTTTATATAGTTTACGATGGCAAATCTGGTTGGTAATTGCTAGAACGAGGCATTAAATCAAAGAGAAGAAAATATATTTCACCAGAACAATTGGGTCAAAACAAGGCAGAAAATATATAATCAGCTTTATGACATTATAATAATTTCTATTGGTTCCTATAACATTAACCAAACATAACTTACTTTGAACGTAGTTATGTAATTAATTTATACGTAAATTGAAAACATCTAAAAAGATTGAAAGAGTACACTAAATATCTTAGTATTTTAATGCGATCCGAATATCAATGATGAAGAAAAAATTGAGTTGTTTACAGTGTTATTGCTCATTGGAATGAATGTTGCTTTTTATTATTAGGGTAAGACGGTATAATGCGCCCCACCTGGCCAAAACGCTCTCCTTTGATTTCTAGAAAACTATAACTAATTAAGGGTCAAAATCAGTTGGTACCTATAAGTATTTGTAAACCCACCATACTATGTGAATGTGGGGGCATTTTTGTATTACACAATAAAAATAATAACAAAAAACAAAAAGTTACAGGCACTTTTTAAAATTCATTTTTTCACGACTTTTCAAAAAAGTTTTATTACGTGTTATCTGTAATATTTTTATATGACTACTCACGAGCAATGCATTTGCGACTTCCTGGACTACTAAATAACACAAAATTTGCATAAATTGCGTTGAAAAGTAAAAATTTATCAAGGAGTGGCCTTAGGGGCGGCATATTATACTGTCTTACCCTATTCCATACGTTTCTAACTACACACTTACTCCTCTCATATTACTGATTGATCTTCTATTAAGCTGCAAAAATGTGTTCGGCTTAGACTTACTGACTTTTATACATGTTGATGGTTAGTGCTCCATAATTAGATCCTCTATTCTCGAAATGCACATTTAAACAGCTCTCAAATGTTAATCAAAAATCAGCGTCTGCTAAGTCCTTGCAGTCATTTGGGAAAGGACGGTGATACGTGGTATACTTAATTAACATACACGAGAATGAATGCCCAAGATTTGAGCAATGTTTTAAATTTGACATTTTCCTGCTTCTCAATTCTGATCAAGGAAGATCGATTCTACAAGGTCATCGAGATTTAACCAGTTTAGGTAGAATATTCTTTCCAAAACATAGCATAGCATTCATTATACCCTAATATCTGCAACTTCTTCAACGTCTTTATGTCTATTCAATCCCAATCTATTAAACAACGACTGTATCCAGAAAGATGCAGATACATATGTGTAAGAGCTGCAGATACATATGTGTAAGATTTCTTCCACTATAAAAGTGACACCGTCGGGAAATTATCTTTTCCGATCATGCTTTTCAAACAGTTTGCTCTCATGAAATCCTTGTACTCGACTAGTTTCGTAAGAATGGTCAATGTTTCCTCTATATCGCTGTTTCGATGTTCAACGCAGCAAGTCTGTCTCAGCGAACATCACACACGGCATTCGAGACAGTTTTGCTCAGCAGTGGTGGTATTACAACAACGTATACGTATACCATATTTTAAAAAGTTAGTCTGAAACAGAAATCCGGCACTCCAAGAAATTCATGAAAAAGTTCCTGTGCAATTCAACATCGCGCATATTTGTCACCCATCATGTTTGCACTGCTGCACTCGCGAGGAAGATGGGATAGACTGACTGCGAATGTGAATACTCACGATGACTGGCATGATCTGTCATTTGACACATGCATGCTAGGCCCGTTCATGATAATTGGCCTGTCCAATGCCCACATCTCCACACATAGGAAACCACTCTCAAGGAACTCCCGTGCAGTGGGTGTCTCGACTCGCAATGTACTCAGAACTCGTGAAGTAACATTTCACGTGTACTTCAAATCACTACCACTACTTCTACTTTTTTTGAACTCACGTCCAATTCACTGTGCATTCACATTTGTAACAAAACCAGCAATAAAAACCAGATAGCGTAACTAAGAAAAGCTCGATGAACAGCTCCAAATCATGGCCGAAGATCTAATATCAGTTAAATCAATCCTCTTGTGCACCTGTGACATTTCGAATCCACAACACCAAACTACTTGTAGACCATCGACCATCGCTGAGCAAGAGATTCTTGCTTAGATGAACTGCGATCACTCCGATCCACAATAACACTATTCTTCTTGCGGGCGTCCCACAAAGGCAGAGGAAGAAACACTAGAATGCGGGAGTCCCACCACACAGAATTGTGGTCACTCCGATCCACAATAACACTATTCTTCTTGCGGGCGCCCCACCAACTCATAGGAAGAAACCCTAAGCAGCACACATGTTTTAGAGAAGTTGACGTAACTCATATACAACCAAATTTGGTCACATTTGAGTTACTGCAACCAAATCTGTGTGAATTATGCTACTCGGGACACTTGAATGGGGGCGTCCCACCACGCAGAATTGTGATCATTCTGATCCACAATAACACTATTCTTCTTGCGGGCGTCCTACCAACGCAGAGCAAGAAACACTTGAATGTGAACATTCACCGCGCAGAACTGTGATTCATCTACAGCTATACCAATCAAGTTCTCTTTATTGAACTCTGTAACTCCCCGAAACAACGCATGCGAAAACGATTCTTCTTTTTCATAGTTTTGTCTTTTATTCTTCTTTTTATCACAGTTGACCGACCTTTCAAAGCACTATAAGTGTGTGTGTTTTCAATTCGCGAAAGTGTAATTTATGTTTCACAATGGTCTTCATATAGGAATAAAATACATTCATAACTGTATAATATCAGGCATCACGGCTATGTTTCAATACTTTTCAAAAGGGAGAAATCTTCGATAATCAAAGGTAATTCAAAATAGTTTATTCAAGATGCTAGACGCATCTGACAGTTCGTGGTAGCGTTTGGCTGAAAGCAGTTACATTTGCTCTTCGCAAGTCCCGTCCCAAATTGCACCTTAAATTTTCCTAAAGGATAGTTGAAAAATTTAAAGAGTACCCCGTGTTTTCGAAAGTTAGCCAACCTCGTAGCCAACACTAGCCATCAACAAAGTAGAAAATTTCTGTAACACTTTCCAATCCATTGCACTTAGATTCAAAGAACTGTACGAATACGTGTTCTTGATAATTCAAACTATTGTAATAAAAAAACATTTTTTGTAATAAAAAAACATCAACACCCTAAAAGCAGAAACCCATGCACAAAAATACATTAACCGTCACTCTTCTTACCGATGCAAAAAGTTCCGTTGCTTTTACTTTTTCGGATACTACCGAAATTGTTTTTTTTCGACACACTTCTATAAAAATGATGGGTGACTTTATGCGAAATATGTTTATGCATTCCTGGCAGAATCGCCAAATGTGAAATTCAACATCGCGCATATTTGTCACCCATCGCCATCATGTTTGCACTGCGCGCGGCCACAAAGCAAGACCATGCTGAGGGTAGCTGGGTTCGATTCCCGGTGCCGCTCTAGGAAATTTTTGGATTGGAAATTGTCTCGACTTCCCTGGGCATAAAAGTATCATTGCGTTAGCCTCATGATATACGAATGCAAAAATGGTAACCTGGGGTGGCATTGTGCATCTTGAATCGAATCACTCGATTCGTACGTTTTTGCATTCGTGTCGAAAAAATTACGGCATTATGTATTTCGTTCGACTTCATTCAGTCGCAGTACAAGATTTCGAATGGTGCTGTACTAGCTCAATCGAGTATGTTCTGTCAAACGAAATGTAAACAGAGATAATAAGAGATAGCTATCTCCGTGTTTATTACAGAGCATTAGTGATTAATCATAGATTTAATCATGATTAATGAATAATGGGTTATTTAATCATTATTCATTATTCATAATCATACAAAAAATACGATTCAATCATTACTCACTAATCGTTAATCATAGATTTTTACATTTAATCGTTAATCACTAATCATATTCATGACTGTTTTGAGTTTATTCATTAATCATCAATTTTAATCATTGAACACATCGCTTTTATTCATTATTCTTTAATCATAATCATACAATTTCTGTACTTCTAAGAACATAATTTGGTAGAAAGGTTACTTGATTGTTGATCATTATGCAAATCATTAAATTTGATTATTCTTAATCTTTAATCATTAATCATATTGATCGTTAATCATTAATCATACACATATTGTGTCGACATTTAATCACGATCGGTAATCGTTAATCATACTTCAAACGTTTTATTCATTGATCATAATCGTTAATCATTGTCAAAAATTAATTTAATCGTTAATCATAATCATTAATCATTATCAAAAATGAATAAATCATTAATCATAATCTTTAATCATAGAGTTGAATGATTTAATCATAACAAAATTAATCATTCATTGGAAGCTTTATTCATTAACGCTCTGGTTTATTATGCCAACCGCTGGAGAGACAACCTTCTAGCCTATTCAGATTACGCCATTAATGACATAATAATTGGCGTTTCAGGGTAAATACGCTTTATGATGTCATTATTTACGTAATATTCCATACATTTTGCGCTGTCAAAAGATACCCTCTAAAAAGAATTTATTACGAACAATTATTACGAGAGAGCTTCTGTTCTAACTGGAATGCAGGGAGAAATTCAACAAAACAAAACTGACAAGCGTCACGCTCTCTTTACCAGAGAGAAAATTCTCTCTGTTTTCATTTCGTTTCGTAGTTGACAGTCATACTCTTTCTGTCGCACCAGGGTCGAATGCATGTTAGATGGAAATCTTCTGAGCGCTGAAGAATAACTCGGATTGTGATGGTTTTGTAGAAAGCATTTTATATGATGAAAAATAATGATGATAATTATTTATTCTCCACTTATTCAACATGAATTGTTTAAAAAACAGATGCTCTCTAGAATTAACATGAAGTATTTAACTTAAACCTAGATTTAATAGAATAAATCGAATAAATTTTCAAAGTTCAAGGGCCAATGCGGAAGACAATTTAAAACGTAGGAATGGTTGTAAAACGAATATGTTTCATGAATAAACATGATTTCATAAATTGTTTCAATTCTGCTCCTTGAATGGCTTAATATACTTTGGATTTCAACATTTTTCACGTGGGACAACTGTACGATTTGAATGGGTTTATACATATAATTTATACATATTCATCCAACATCCAGTTTAAATTATATCACATTGACACGATTCGATTTTGTTAGAAGCTGTATCATTGATTGTCGAGTAGAACGCAATGGTTCAGTTTCCATTTTTGAAAAAAAAAATTGCTGAGTTGCCCTTCATACATGGAGATACTGGTGGAAATACATTTTAGTTCGATAATATTTCTTGAGAATTGGTCCAATCGTCCTTTTTTATTTATTTGTGAGAATTCCCAAAAGTATCTAAATTTTTCTATCAAATCTCCGTTCGATCATAGTACAGAATCAAAATATTTTTTAAACTTAAACATAAATTGAGGAATAGTCTGATTCCCCGAAGAACGGCACACCCAACTAATGAATGTAGCTTCGCTCATTATCCTTAATGAGAGCTTCAAATATTCTTCGAAAATCCCTTTTCATATTTTTTTTCGTAGAAACTTTGTTCAGAAAAAAATGTTCGATTGTCGCCACACAAATGCTTGATTTCGCAAATTAAATTTTAAAACTCTCCTTGAATTCAACCCTGTATTAGCGTGCAAATGAGGAAGCATGGAAACGTCAAGATATATTATCTTGCTGCAGTCTGAACACCTCGTAATAATTGGATACCCTCTCACTTAACAAAGTCATAAATAGCCCAATCTGAATAGGCTATTCAGCGCATGGTGAATGTGTGTAAACAGAGAGAATAAGAGAAATTTCATCTGCGTGTAGCATGTTGTCTGTTGGAAAGGCATCCTTGAGGCATGAATTGGCAGTTAAATTATAAACAAGCAAATTGTATTCAATGACTAAAAAAGGCAATATTATATATTGAGCAGTTGCAACCGATTAAAACATTATGCCAATATAATATGTTTTGTAAATCGAGATATTGTTACGACACAAATTATAAATTTTATGTTTATTCGAGTTTATGCCACAAATCCAATGTTGAGCTACATAATTTAAAGCTAAAGAAGGATTCGATAATAAATTACTTTGATGTTTCCATGTGTTTTAGTTAAATGTATTTGGGTCATCTCTTGCACGTTTTTAATTTATTTAACTCAACTACGTAGATATTGGAATATACACGTTTTTACGCAGATTTTCCCAATAGATTTTTCACGCGGTTTATCGAAATCGCCAAGAAGTACGAAAAACTGCAAAAACCCGATTTTAGTTGTAGTCGTTTTTAGATTTTGGGATAATTAGAGATTGCATATTGTCTGGAAACTATAAAAGAAGTTATAGTAATGACATTATTTCTTCAAGATACAATAATGAAACATTTATTCTTTTCCCGTAGAGAAATTTTAACAAATGTAATGAAAAACTTTCAGCAAGAAATGACTCTCGAACAACATTCGAAAACTATAAAGGTGACGAGTGTTTTTTATTCGACTTGAGTCATTTTTCAGTGTGCTATCGAGTTTCCATAATGCCAAAACATCTCGTTATTCTTGTACCTCCTCGAGCATACTCGAACGATGAGTCGTTTTCGAGATCGAATCGAAAGCTGTAATGCCAAACATGTTCGACTCGATAGAATTACGTTCGAATCGAGATGCGCAATGCCACCCCTGGCCTAGAAACCTCGCAGTTAATAACTGTGGAAGTGCTAACACTAAGCTGCGAGGCGGCTCTGTCTGTAATGCCAATAAGAAGAAAATGTTTGCACTGCTGCACTCGCGAGGAAGGTGGGATCGATTTCGTCACCACCGATGCAAACTCGCTATGAGCCACCCACATTGTCTTCTTTTGAATCTCTTCCTATCATGTACTTCGTCTTCAGATCCGCTTAGCTTTCCTCTTCAGTCTGATGTAGGCTTCTATAATATCTATGTCGTCGGTGGAGCCAAATAGCTGGACGGATTTATTGAAAATTGTACCACTCGTGTTAATCCCTGCTCTTCGTATTACCCCTTCAAAACGGATGTTGAATAGCACACACGAAAGACCAGCACCTTGCCGTAACCCTCTGCGCGTTTCAAAGGGACTCGAAAATGGCCCTGAAACTCGAACTACACACATCACTCAATCCATCGTCGTGACGACGCGTCGCCTTAATCAACCGTATCAGTTTATCCAGAAATCCATTTTCGTGCATTAGCTGCCATAGCTGGCCCCGATCGATTGTATCATATGCGGCTTTGAAGTCGGTAAATAGATGATGTGTGGGCACGTTGTATTCGCGGCATTTCTGCAATACCTGATGTATGGCGAACACCTGGTCTGTGGTAGAGCGCTCACCCATAAATCCCGCCTGGTACTGCCCCACGAACTCTCTTGCAATTGGTGTTAGTCGGAGGCATAAAATTTGGGAGAGTACCTTGTAGGCGGCGTTCAGCAATGTGATTGCGCGGTAGTTGCTACAATCCAACTTATCGCCCTTTTTGTAGATGGGACACACGACACCTTCCATCCACTCCTGGGGCAGAACCTCATCCCCCCAAACCTTGGTAATTACCCAGTTCAGCGCTCTATCCAGTGCTTCACCACCGTGTTTAAACAGCTTGCCTGATAGTTGGTCAACTCCAGGGGCTTTGTTGTTTTTCAGCTGGTCGATCTCGTATATCTTACGCGCGTCTCCTAGGTTCATTAACATACCGCCACCGTTGTCTGCCATATCGCCATTTAGGTGATCTTCGTAGAGCTGCCGCCACCTTCGTTTGTAAGAAGTTTCTCATTCATGTCCTTACACATATCGGGCTGTGGGACATGGCCCTTACGTGAACGGTTTAACTTCTCATTGAACTTTCGTGCATTATTAGCGCGGTACAGCTCCTCCGTCTCTTCACGGTCTCGATCTTCCTGCTGGCGCTTTTTCCTCCGAAAAATCGAGTTTTGTCTGTTCCGCGCCTCGTTCGCCCTCGTGCGGTGTTGCAGCAATCTCGCCCATGCTGCATTCTTCTCCTCAACTAACTGCTTACATTCGCCGTCATACCAGTCGTTTATCTGATCCACAGCCACCGTGCCTAGTGCAGCGGTTGCGGTGGTTCCAATAGCGAATCGAATATCTTTCCAGCCATCTTCAAGAGCTGCAGGACGTAGTCTGCTGCGCGTAGTCTTGGGCTAGTCTACCGTCTTGTAGCCGCCCAATGTTAAGCCGCGGCGGACGACTCCGACGCGTGTTTTACACCGTCGAGAGTTTTGAGCGCAGACATACTGCAACGAGGTAGTGGTCGGATTCAATATTCGCACTGCGGTAAATGCGTACGTTCGTTATGTCGGAGAAGAATTTACTGTTGATTAGAACGTGGTCGATTTGGTTTTCCGTTGCTTGATCAGGTGTTTCCCATGTGGCCATGTTTCCCATGTGTTTGGATATTCTTGCGGGGGAAGAAAGTGTTTTGGACTAACATTCCGCGGGAGGCTGCAAGGTTTATGCATCGTTGGTCGTTATCCTTCGATACGGTATGCAGACTATCCGGTCCGATGACCGGTCTATACATTTCCTCCCTTCCTACCTGTGCGTTCATGTCACCGATGACGATTTTGACGGTAAAGCCGCCTCATTTGCCGCATTCACGTCTGGAGATCATAACATTCCTCTCCTTATCAAAGGGGACAGGATTCTGCACACAATGGTTGGCGGCAATCCCCCCCCCCCCCCAGGTGCACGAGTTCACTGGCATTGAGCAAGGACCTGATACTCCTCTACATTCACAATAAACAGCATCATTGCTAGAAACATCCGCAGAGGTGATAACGCAGAGGCGTTCAAGAGGACAGTGTCCGAACTTTTATATAAAGAGTACATGAGCCATGAACATAGGTTTACGGATGGGTTGGTTTCGGGCCGTGGAGACGGTATCGGGGTCACAGAAACAAACCTGGCAGTCTCGGACAGCTTCCCGGACTTCCCCCGCTGAGGCCGCTGTAATCTTCGTCGCCGCTACGTATGCATTGAGAAAACCGATCCTAATCTTTACAGATTCTGCCAGAGTAATTTCCGCTTTACAGAGCGAACAGCATAAACACCCAAGTAGAGGTGTGTGCCGGTCCGATATTCGTCGGCGGCGGCGTTTTCGGCGTCACGCCGAAAGCCATTTCAACCGGCGGCGGCAGCGGCGTGAATCGGCGTGGCGATTTTTTCACTACGTTTTTCTAAGATTTTTTTTTGCATCTTTTTCGGGATATGTTCAAGACATTAAAAGAAGCATCTTTTGAATTGAGCATGAAAAAATCTAATGAACTTCTCCAGAAAAATCTAAACGTTTTTCCAAAATTTGGAAAATATTTTCGATTAGTCTTTGGAACTCCCAAATAAAATTGTTTGGAATTTCAGCAGAAAATTCGTCGCAATTTACACGAGAAACTTCAGAATTTTCACAAAAAACTGTTCTTAACTTCTACAGGAAAACTTCGGAATTTTACGAAAAGTTCCTGTTGAGTTTCTGTTGAGTATTCTTCGAAATTTGCACAGAAAATTCTTGATAACTGTAGGATAGTGCGGCTGGTAAAATGGGTGTTTTACCGTTGGCCTTCTCAGTCTAGAATAATAAAGACGGCTAGTTTGGCATGGCCAACGATAAAATAGTAAATTCTTAAAAATTTTCGAGGCAGACTCTAGTTTTCAAGAAAAACTGTCTGGAATGGTAACGAGAAATACACCGTAAGTTTAACGGAAACTTCTTTAGAATTTCCGCGGAGGATTGTTCAAAATGTCTCAACGAAAAATTGTTCGAAATTAATGGATATCTATGGGAAATTCTTTGTATAGTAGACGTTCGATAAATGAAAGTCATTTAACTGCAATGCTTTTAACAGAATTTCGATAGTTACATGAGTTTCGCAGTTATCGGACAGCTGAGCTTCAAAACAATGTCAAAATGGATGAAAGATGCATATCGCTGAACAATCGGGTGCACTTTTATTCTGATGTCGTCTGACAATTGTTTGCCGTCTAGAATGCGTCGCAGTTATCGAACGCCATTCGCTAACTGAAACGAAAACATGTTGCAGTTATCGAACGACTAGTGTATTGTCCATAAGAAATTCTTGGGAATTTCCATTGGTAGAACTGGTAATTTGGTCGAGAAAGTCGTTTTCCCTAACAAGTCGACCCAAAAATGTTGTATGGCCGAAATGGTTGTTCGACAGAATGGCACATTTGTCCGAAAATATCGTTTAGGACAGCAGGTTATACGGCCAAATGTCAATAACTGAACGGGTAATTTAATCAAAAATATCCATCCATTTGGCCTTGACATTTACGTTGAAAAGGCCTATTGTCAAACGACCTTTGAACGAAATTTCGTAACCAAATCCTACTGCCACTTGTCATAAGACGAGTTAATACAATCCCATTGAATTCCACCACTTAATTTTATCTTGACAGATACGTATTTCGACCTCAACAGTAAGGCCGTCTTCATATCTCGTACTTGACTCGACTTGGATATAAATCCTACTAGCCCGAATTGAACGTTTATCCGAAACTATTTGGATAAACGTCTTTTTGGCACAGTTTTTCCTTTGGCTGTCCATTGCTTTCGGTCAATTTACATTTTTGATCATACCAGTTTTGACCTGATAACAGTTTTCGTTAAACGTTTGTTTTGCTAAATAGAACCTGGTTGATTGTCTTCGTATCGATTTAAGAATAAAGAGGCCACAGAATTTTGTTCAATGGTCATTGACAAAAAGACCATTTCGCCATACAAATGGCCTTTTCTGACCATATTACCAGTTCAATAAGAGGTGCAGTCATTGAAATTTGGCCGTATGACCCGTTGGGCCAAATAACATTTTCGGCTAAATGGCCCATTCTGTCAAAAAACTATTTCTGCTAAATTGCATTGCAGGCCAACGATCGTTTCGGCCAGACATCCTGTTAGGGCAACCGGTTTTTCGGCTAAATAACTAGTTCGGTCGTCTGTCGCTCTCGGCCAATGGAACTTACCAAGAATTTCTAATTGAAAATAGAAAGAATTTTCTGAAGAAATCCTAAAGAATCCTCAAAAATTCCGAGTATTTTTCCGATGTTTTGAAAATGGCTATGCCAAACTAGTGACTATGCCAACTTCTCCCTGCGAAAAATCACTCTAATAAAGGATAAAAAAACTAGCCGTTCTAATTAATCTAGATTGGGGAAGTCAACGTTAAAGCATCTCTTTTACCAGTCACACTTTTCTGTGTGAATTTCAAAGAATACTCAACAGAAACTCAGAAGGAACTTTCCGTGGATATTCGAATATTTTCCTGTAGACCTGACAGAAACCAAGTTTCAAAGTGTTCGCGTTTTCGGGCCCGGGTAGAGGTGAATAGCAAACAAATAACATAATAATAACAAATTTTGCTATGATATCAGATTTAGTTATTCCTATGTTATTTATTAATAACATAAAATAGCATCCCAACAACAAATTTTGTTATAATAGTAAAATTAGTTATTTATATGTTATTGTAAGAAGGAGCAGAACAACAAATAAAGAACAAATTTTGCAATCATAGCAAAGTTTGTTATTCATTTATTGCAAATCTTCGGGCAAAGTAGAGAGATATCAAGTAAGGCCAGCATAGAAAAAGGTCATCATTTGATGTCCTTCAACCAAGCGATCATCAGACTATCTGAAATAAAACATTCGTTAGCTAAAATGTATTTAAATAAACATAATTGTAGAAAAAAGTGAATTTTGATACACGAGTAGATTTCTTTGTTGATGAAAAAATAACATATTTTGGGTTGTCGTTGGACACGAAGAACTTCAATGGATGCTTGGATGAAAATTTCTGTTCAGTGTCGGGAAGCAGTTTACGTCAAATTTGTTATAGCATCCGCCATTATGGCGAGCGTGGAGAGCTGGATAAATTTATAATAAATTGATTACATATTTTGATCTCATTTTGCTGTAGATTATTAAATTGAATGATATGACATCAAACTGTGTACTTATTTTGTTATCGGAAACCAATATCAAAATTAGTTTTGGATTTGTTCTCATCGACAGCAGGAATAGTTTTTGATTTGATGTCACAGTAAGATTTTTCTGCTATACGTTTTGTTATTTTAATCGTGAAAACGACCAAACAAAATCGATGATTTCACAACAATGAAACAAGTTATCGATTTGCTCTCAAGCTTTAGACCAGATGGTAGAAGACCAAATAGTCTTACGTAAGGCAATCAAACTCATCAAATGCTTTAGCCAAGCAAGCCTTTGGCACAGCAGAGTGCGATTGATTCGCATTCTATACCAGCCCACCCAGCCCGTTGTTGGGGGGCATGGAGTGCGATCCTCTCGTTTAATAAACAATGTGCACTCGCTTGACTGTGGATATACAACAGTAAAGCACATGGGGAGATTGGACAAATCAAGCATCCGAAAGATATTCAATTTGCAAAAAAGAGAGCTAACCGCGGTGGAGGTTGGTACTCGGATTCTGATGGCTTTTCCGAAAACGTGACCTTCAAGTGGTCTTGTTGTGTAGGGGTTATCACGCCTATCTAGAGAGTAGGAGGTTGAGGGTTCGAGTCCCTCCAAGACACGTGGATTCTTTTCGCAAATTTCATATCAATTTGTCCATTTCGAAACATGTGCTGTGCATATGCACAGCCAAGATATTTAACACTAATAGTCTTTTTGGTTAAACGACATATTCGGCGAAACAACTTTCAGCCTTTTGGTCTTCGGCCAAATGGCTTTCTGTCGAACGACTCTTTTCCGTTCAAACATTCAATTTCAATGAGATTTTTTTTGGATTTCAACGGGAAATCCTTCGCAATTTTCACACGAAGTTTTGCTTAGTTTTTACGGAGAGCTTTCCGAAATTTAAACAAGAAATTGTATGGAATTTGCAAGAAAATCATTGATATCTTCACGAAAGATTCTCTGGAGTTTCAACGTGATGTTGTAGAGATCTATTTGTAAATTATAAGGAACTTCCACTGAATCTTCCATCTGAATTTCCACGAAAATGTTGCGAATTTTTCAAATTTAAATCGGTGTGGACAATTATGAATCAGTGGAGTGGAAAACTTTAAACGGCGGCACACCGATGTAAGAATGTCGGCGGCGGCGGCGTGGCGCGGCGGCGCACACCTCTACACCCAAGGATACGAAGCATCCTTGCCAACAAGCGCCCGAGCACGACGTTTGCCTAGATCCCAGGGGCACTGCGGAATACGTGGCAATATTGACCGATCGTTTTGCACATCACATTAGGGTATCCCACATCTTTGGGGAGGGCCCTTCCGAATACGCTGTGAAGTCTGCGATGTTTCTAGCCAAGTAGGACATTACCTTTTTCAGTGACCCAAAAAAACAAGCCCCAAGGAGGCGTATGGAATACCGCCAGTACCACCTCCCTCATCTACTTTCTGAAAACTGGGGGCCTATATCGTCACATCTAGGCACAACTTTCCCTCGGGTGTACCGACCCAGTATCCAAGTAGCATGGGCATTCTCGGGAACCTCGAACCTGGGCCTTGAGTCCCTTTGGGTTTTTCAACACTGCATTATCGCAAAAGATTAGCTGGATTAGCCCCCAAATTAATCATCGTGTACAATATTTCATAGCGTTCTGACTAGATTCATATTTTGATATGCATATCGTCTTGCTAAACAGGCAAACTGATTCAAATTTACCGTTGAATTTCTTTTCCATTCTGAATTATTTTCATTGTCCAGAGGACAGGGGCTGAATTCTGACGATTGTGCTCATCTCCGAAGAGCAACGCTTGCAAGTACAAAAAGATAACGGCTAGAACACCAACAGATTGGCAGGTTTTCAATCGAAGTATGGATTCCTCCTGGTTTTGACGGTTATCTATTTACTATCGTCTGTCCCGTTCCTCTTCCGACCAGTTTTACCAATAAACCAAATTTTATCCAATTTTAATGTTAAGGCTATTTGTTTTTGTTTTTAATTTGTCGTCCTTGTGTTGGACCTAAAGGTGGCTACTTTGGTCCCCCCCCCTCCCATCACCAGGACATGTGGCCGGGGCTCTGCCAAATAGCACAAAGCGTTTGCAAAAAAAAAACATTTTTCTGCCCAAAACTTCATTCAATAGATTCAATTTATTTGTCATAAGACGAGTTTGTACAATCCAATTTATTTCCACCACTTAATTGTACCTTCGACCTCAACAGTAAGGTCGTCTTCAGTGTCTCGTACTTGACTCGACTTAGTCGTTGAAGTTGAAAAGCCCCTTGGTGCGGTGACTGACTATCAAAGTCAAAACTTAAAGGGGATGAAAGAAAACGGAACTAATCCTAATAAAGAGACTTTGTAGACTTTGCAATAGACTATGTTATGGCTTTGAAATAACAAGTAAACACACTTATTTTTTTCACCTAGATCTCACCATATGTTATTTATCTTCTCGAGGTGGGCACCGCCAAGTTTCAGCAAACATGATTTTTGTCAAAATCTCAGTAAAAGTGACGTTTCGGTTGCTGAGATACGGTAAATTTTCTGCCGAGATTCAGTTTTTAAATTTACTGAGCACCGCTGTAGCCCGATTTTGCCGAGCTCGAAAAATAAAATCTTAGTGCGTAACTTCATGTAAAACTACTTGTAAACAGATGGGTCCATCCTATGATGGAGTAATTAAAGCAGTGACCCCCAGCATTTTGAGCGTTTTTGTTTCCCAAAGTGCTTCTCATACAATATAAATAAGTTTTTATCTCAAAAGTACATGTATGAAAACTAGTTAACCTGTTAAAAGTATAAAAACTCATGTTGATCTCTCAATTACTTCGTAGGGTAAATGGCGCAAACCTTAGCCTAATATGCTATGGTGAATCTGCATGTATTTTAGCTTTAACCAAAATTATGCCTCCAGACCGCTTTCTTACTTACACCAAGGGTTGTAGGACAAAAGGTCGAAGGACAAAAGGTCAAAAGGACAAAAGGTCGAAGGGACAAAAGGTCGAAAAAAAAATTGCGTCAAAAGGTCGAAGGACAAAAGGTCAAAATGAAGAAAGACTCTTCTTTTTTCTCCCTTAATAATATATATAATAATTTTGTCTCCCTTTTAACCTCTATTTTCTTTCTTCTTTCTTTTTCCTTCTTCTTTCTTCTTTCTTACTTAATATGCTTCTTTTCTTCCATTCTTCTACCTTCTTTCTTACTTTTTTCTTCCTTCCATATTTCATCTTCTTTATTTCTAACTTCTTTCTTCTCTCTTTCTTCCTTCTTCCTCCCTTTTTTCTTTCTTTTTTCAGTTTTTCAGGAAACAGTTTTTCTTCCTTCTCTCGTGTTTTTTTCTTCGTTCTTATTGCGTTCTTTCTTTCTTTCGTCTTCTTCCCTTCTTTCTTCTTTCTTCCTTCTTTATTTTTCTTTTTTTCTTCCTTCTTTATTCCTTCTTTCATTTTTATTCCTTCCTTCTTTTTTCCTTCTTATTCCCCCGTCTTTCTTTCGTCCTTCCCTTGCTTGCTTCTTCTGTCTACCTTTTTTGCTTCCTTGTGTCTTACTTCCTTCTTCCTTCCTTCTTCTCTTTCCTTCTAACTTCTTTCTTCCTTCTTTTTCTTCTTCTTTCTTTCTTCCGTCTTTTTTATTTTTGTTTCTTTTTTCTTTCTACCTTCTTTCTTACTTATTTCTTTCTTCCGTCTTTCCTCATTCTTTCTTGCTCCGTTTTTTCTTCTTACTTCTTTTTTCCTCTTTTCTTCCTTCTTTCTACTTTCTTTCTTCTCTCTTTCTTCATCCTTTCTCTCTTCTTCTTTTCTTTATTCTTGTTTCCTTTCTTTCTGCATGTTTTTTTATATCGCCCATCTTTCTTCCTTCTTAATTCATTCATTCTTTTTTGCTTCTCTTTTCCTTTTTTCTTCTTCCATCCTTTTTTCCCCTTCTTTTCTTCCTTCTTTCTTCCTTTTTACTTTTTTTCCTTTTTTCTTTCTTCTTTCTTACTTATTTCTTTCTTCTTTGTTCCTTATTTCTTTTCTATTTTTCCATTCCCTGTTACTTTCTTCTTTCTTTTTTTGGCATCCTTGTGTCCTTTCTCCTTCTTCTTCCTTCCTTCGTCCTTCTTTTTTCCTTCTTCCATCTTCCTTTTTATTTCTTTCTTTTTTGTTCTTTTTTCTTCCTCTGTTCTTTTTCATTCTTCTTTTTTCTTTCTTACCGTATATTTTTCCTCCCTACTTCTTTCTACCTTTTCACTGCTCATTTTTATCTCTCCTTATATTACATTTCTCACTTGTCACTTTCTACTTCTCATTTCACCCTTTTTACTGTTCACATCTCACTACGCACTTCTCACTCACTACTCACTATTCACTTTTCACTTCTCACTTCTCACTAATCACTATTCACTTTTCACTTCTCACTACTCACTTCTCACTTCTCATTTCTCACTTCTCATTTCTCACTTATCAATTCTCACTTCTCACTTTTCACTTCTCATTTACCTATGCTCATTATTTTTTTCTTACGTCTCTCTTTTCACTACTCATTCCTTGTCTTTTTGTCCTTTCGACCTTTTGACCCTTCGACCTTTTATCCATTCGACCTTTTGACCCTTCGACATTTTGTCCTTTCGATCTTTTGTCCTTCGACCTTTTGACCTTCGACCTTTTGGCCTTCGACCTTTTGACCTTCGACCTTTTGACCTTCGACCTTTTGACACAGATTCACACCAAGTGGTCAAAAACGACAATAATTGTGCACAATCTCTTATTTAAGCCATCAAAATGGCTTGAGCGAAATGGACTTGCTCCACTAGCATTAGTAGGAATCCGGAACCAGGCAATGCCTTTTTCGTGAAGTTGATCAATTGAAAAATACGATTCTCTGCCGGTTGCGACCCAAATAACATGAAATCTACTTTCGCAGAGTGAACTGCCTCCGAATACAAGAAATTCGACGTAAGACTGGTGGATTCCAGAATAAAGCTGGAATAAGACAAGCTTTCTCCACAGGTATGAAGCAGAATTTCATCATTGCTAAACCTATAATACTATGGATCACGAGCTGTACGAAATGAATAATATGAGACCTCGGCAGGCTGTTAAAATACGATAGATTACGATGGGCTGGATATATTTAGCAAACAAACTGAAAAAGGACATTGAATCCAGAGTAGCCCCCACTCTTTGGCTGTGAGCAATCGAAAAGGACGCGCCTGAGGCCGGTGTTGCATTCTTTCTGCCAATTGGTGGCTCAAGTGCGAGCAACCTGGAATCTGGCGATGAATTCGGTTTTGCCCGATCTACACGAGGTGTACGGACATCAGAGGTAAGGTAGACTAGTCTCAAAAAATTATACTCATCAATGTCCTCTACAATTGGAGATTGTCCAAAAATTGACCTTTTTACCGCCTCCTTGTCCATGATATAAAAGTAATGAACAAGGAGGCGGTAAAGGCCGATAGGGTTAGACTTTCAAACAAAATTATATTCGTTTTCCATATGATTCGATAGATTGGAACAAAGCAGTAGCTAATGGTCTCATTTCTTCATTTCCTTCAATCTCGAAGTCTTTTCGGAACGTCCCTATTTAACTCCGATAACTCTGCATCATCTCATGATTAATCGTAATCCTTTTTGAGGTAAACAAACAGCCCATATCAAAATTGCCAACTAATTTCGCCTCATTATTTCGCGATGGGAGGGATCGTAAAAATCGATTCTCTCCGTTTGTTCTCCACAGAGGCCGGTGCGCAGAGGTTGCGCCCAGTCAGTGAGTCAGATTGAGAAAAACCGATTAAAAAGGTCCCGGTCCTGCATGGGGTTCATCTCACCATCATTAATCACTCAAGTGGAGGGATATTTGTCTTCCGGATCGGAGGAGATTCCACGATCCGCAAACACCTTTCGTCCAAGTTGAACTGTCGGTGCCGACCTGACCTGGCAACAGGATGACTGTGACAGCAACAACGGTGATGCCGGGAATGATGAGGCTGCACAAAAAAACATCTTGACAAACATTCAGCCCGCGCATTCTTACGCTTCTGAGTAGCTAATTGCTTGCGGGCTTTCTGCGACGGCTGATGACGAAAACGCAACACGAGGGAATGTGGCACAAATATTTACCTGGTCTTGCGAAGCGAGGAACATCGAATAGGTCAGCAAACTAACGCAGACGGTGAATGAGGTAGCAAATTGCATTCGATTCGCAGGGACGTAAGTAGTACTGGAACGCAGGTTATCCTTTAACAGTGATTGGTGACTGACTCTCTTGAAGCGTGGATACGCCGCAAGAAATGAAATGGTTTTTGCTGTTTCACCGGGTCTCAATTAATAATACTGCTTCTTGGACCGGCTTACCTGCAAGAATAATCAGAAGCTATGTTATGACTAATTTAACAAACTTGAAAAATCTTTCGGATCGTGATTTCACAAATTGATGTAAAATCATGGGCACACTAATGTATTTTGATATCTATAGTTGTAACGGTTTGACTGTTAAATGTTTTTGAACCAATTATGATTTCGTATTTAATAATCTAAATATTCACATGAGATTTGGAGTTATTTATCAATAATCGATTAGAACATTTAACAAAATAGTTGAATGTCGGTTTTTTATGTTTGTCGAATTTTGCAAATATAATGCAAGGGAATGGAGAACGGAGCATTCAATTATAAAAAGTGTTACGACTGTCCCCAAACGGCCTCGTTATCTTGTCTTCGCATTGCCACACCAGCCAACCCCTCATTTACTGCGGTTTCCGCTAATTCTCCCCAATTATGACCCACTTCTCGTATTCAAATTACCACCTTCGGGGGTCCACTTTCAACAGCTCCAGTCCGAATGACATTCTTGTGATTCCGTTGAAACACTTCCACGCCATTTCCTATATCGTCCAAACACATCATTATGAGCCCATTTCCCCCCTCGAACAACCTGCATGTGCAATCATGCGAAGTGCAAACAACCCACGGAGCTCTGCAACAATGTGTTTTCTCGCGTATGTTGATTGAGGTCTACAATGTTGTTGCCTAATTGATAGGTTGGCCGAAAAAAACACGTTCTCCTTCGCACATGCCTCTATTCCGCTGCGGATTTCATTTCGAATCTGCATTTGTAGGATGTGTCCAGGAAATACACCGCGAAGCGTTCGAAATGCCATCCATAGTGATCTTGCAGACCTCGAGCACGGAAGACAAGTTGGTATCGCTCAGCTGAATATGTACACTTCTTCGATCGGCTTAATGAGTTGGGACGTCTCATAAGCGAGGGCCCTTTCCCTGGACAGATCGGCAAGGCTGAGGCTGCATAATGATGGTGTCCCGAGCTAGGAGTGAAACCTCTCATTGATAAATGTTTGTTTCTACGGAGAGGCAAGGTGCCAAACCCACGTTTCACTCAAATTCGAATTTAATTGAAAGTGTGCAACATTGTAGCTTACACGCGTTTCGTGACAGGCCTTATGTTGGAATGATGATGAGACTGAACAAATCATGTGAGTTTTACGGGTTTTGCTTTTTGCAATGATTGTTGATTGATTGATGTTGTCTTTTAGGCTTTTGGACCCTTAATGTTATCTTAATGTATTATATAAAGCACGATACTTAGCATGTTTGCCAACATCAAACGGTACCGCTACTGGGTGTAGTCTTAAACGGCACCAATAAACAATAATGAATGAATTTCACTTGATTTGTCGTGCAAAAACAATTGACCATTATGGCCTTCAACTAACTATAATAGATTAAGCATATTTACATAAATCAAGACTAGTTTCAACACAATCAGAATGAATTCTATTGTAGATTTTAGGGCCGATGACCACATAGCGGTTTTTAAGCTGCGTGCACGCTGCATCCACGCTAGGTACCCAGCATCAAATAGAGTAATGCACGCATACGCATATGCACGTTGTTATTGATACAAAATTGATTTTTTGAAGTGCCGCCAAAAATCGATTTTCAAAATGTTCGTACAATCAGAATAAATTGCATGTACACTAGGGTGGCTTAAATTAGTATGGGAAAAACTTTTTTCAATTTTTTTGATGGGCCGCCCTCTTATTCGGTTCTATTTGATGCCCTGATGCTCTGGACAAAATTTCAGCCAAATCGGTCAACGTTTGGGCGGTGCTAAACTCGTTGCAAGTTTATATGAAAAAATGTATGCAGAAACATGCAAAAACAGTGAATTGCAGTTGGACGGCACAACTTACGATGAAGAACTATGATACTCATTCAGATCTTGAAGAATTTATTACAGAATGTTATGCAGAAAACCGCGAGAAGATTAGAGTTTGCCCGGCTAAGTTATTAGCATTTCTCTGAAGTGGGGTTTGAGCAAATTTCGTTTCCTTTACCTTTGAAAATAAATTCACCCCTACAACACTCCAGTAAAATGCCAATATCTTTGCCTAATAAACTCTAATCTTCTCGCGGTTTTCAGCATAACATTCTGTATTTAATTCTACAATAACTGAACGAGTATCATTGTTCTTGATCGTAAATTGTGCCGTCCAACTGCAAATCACTGTTTTTGGATGTTTCTGCATACATTTTTCCATATAAACTTCCAACGAGTTTAGCACCGCCCAAACGTTGACCGATTTGGCTGAAATTTTGTCCAGAGCATCAAAGCATCAAATAGAACCGAATAAAAGGGCGGCCCATCAAAAAATTCGAAAAAGTGTTTTTTGAGCCACCCTAGTGTACACTAAAAGACTGTGATCAGCTAACTTCGCACTTGTGATTCATTTGTTCGGCTAATAAAAACCTTTTTGCACTGATGAAATAAATGTGCGGTTACTCATCAGTTTAATAATTTGTTTTAAGTGCGTTCTGGGGCAGTGGATAATTATGTGGATTTTCGCCGTTAAACATGTGCGAATTATCCAGAGCAGAGCTTCCCAAACTTTTGCGTATGCGACCCACCTAGCAAAATTCTATATATCTCGCGACCCACTTATGAAAAAATGCATTTTACCAAGTAGTATTATAATGCTTATAAGCATTAATTGAATCAGAATGTCATCTGTTTCGGATTCTTCCTTCTGAAAAATATTCTCACTCTGAAAAAAAAATGATAAAAAGGTTCGGTATCCGAGCTGCAATTAATATTTGTTCTACGCGACCCACCAACAATCCGCTCGCGACCCCCCCTGGGGGTCGGGACCCACAGTTTGGGAAACCATGATCCAGAGTGTGAGGAATTAATCGCACTCTAAGAATTCTGTTTGATAAAAGTAGGAAGGTGCTCTCTAAAGTTCAAAAAAAAATTCCTTCAAAACTTGTAGATCTTCAGACGTGCTGTGCGTATTCATTAGAGATTTTTGTTATGGAATTCGACAAGCCATGTAATCTTAAAATTAAGGAAGGCATGATCCCCTTATTATGAGATATTTTTTGACCCATCCCTTCATAAAATTTGTCAAATCTTCAAAAAAATTGAATCATCTTAGCACAAATTCGTATCCAGTATTCTGCGCTCCATAATGAAGACGTGAGTTATATTGATTTTGACATTCGAGGGGTAGAAAACATTGGAACTCATCTAGTATGCTTTGAAACCAAATATTTTTTGAGAGTAAATAAATAAACGTCATCCATCTCACGGAGCCGTGGCAAAAAAAAAACGTTTTTTTCTGCAAATTTTAACCAAATGGATCGAACAAGGTAACTCATTTTGCTCTCACCGCATCAGAACAACAGCGGCACTGTATACGCATATTTCTATTCGTGTGTGTTTGACAAAACATGTCTACGGTGGTGCAATCTGTTCATTTCATAGCGGCAGTTTTTGCTTATTGATTTGTTCATTATCGAACCATTATATTTTTTTGCCTCTCACGTATACTAAGTATACGTAACGGCTATAGGACCACTCCAAAACCGAATTTTCGATAGAAGGCTCGGAGACCCATAGTGTTATATACCAATCGACTAAGCTGGACGAATTGAGGTGATGTCTGTATGTGTGTATGTATGTATGTATGTGTGTGTGTGTACAAAAAAATGTGAGGCACACATTTTTGTACTTACCCTTATCCGATTTGCTTGCAACAGGTTTCATTCGACGCAGAATCTTTGCCCTATTGAAAATTGGCCCAATCGGCCATTGCGTCCCGGAGTTATTAAAAAAACATTGACTTTTTCCCCATTTTTCCCCATTCAAAAATTTCAAAATCGATTTTTTTTTCAAAAACTGTTGCAAAGCATTCAAATGAACGCAAATAAATGTGAATGGTTGGAAATAGCTGAATCTATCTCCCTAAAGTGTAATTTTGACCTCTCTTATGTGCTTTTCTTGTAATTCTTATGTGTTTTCTTGTTTGATAATACACGAGAAAGGCACCATCACCGCAAGGTGGATTATTCTGGGTTTTTTCTTTAGGGGAGACTGGGTAGACTTGATCCGCTTTTCTGATTTCCGATGTACCACAGCCAAAAATAAATAAACATACGCGATTTCCACACAGACTCTCTAAGAAATATAGTATTTAACTTTACTGATGTATGACAGTCCTTAAATTATTGTTGTTATTGATACACAATCGTTTTTTTGGAGTGCTGTCAAAAATCGACTTTTTGAATTTTCGGGGGAAATTGATCCCTCTCCAAGAACTTGCTTTGATAAAATTAGAAAGGTGTCCTCAGATTTTTTAAATATTTTTCCTTCAAAATAAACAGAATTTTTGAATTGCTGTGTGTATACATGGACGATTTTTTTATTGAATTCGACAGCACATGCAATTTTAAAATTTGGGGAGACTAGATCCCCTTTTTATGATATCTACGCAATAAATATTTTTTCCTGCCAAAACTTCATCACATCTGTCAAATCTACAAAAAATTAGAAGCCTGAACACAGGTTTAAATTTTTTGGAATTTTTTCGCCAAATTTTTGTATGGGTGACTAATGGGGGATCAAGTGTCCCCATATTGAGGCAATAACTTCAAATCCAAATATCCTAAAACTTTGATGGAATTTTGACATTTTCATCAGTACAGATCATTAAGCATATTTATGGCTTTGTGCTGTGAAAAAACGAAAGCATTCGGTCATTGTTATGAAAAGTAGTTCAAATTTTGCGTGGCCAATAAAAAATCTTTGGGAAGGTCAAAACATACAAATCGCCCTGCAGAATAAATAAGGTTGTCAATCCAAAAAATAACTCACCACATAAAGATTATTTGTCTAGAGGATCTATACTAAAAAATACTCTAGAACAAACCTACTTTAGTTCTCGATAAAACAGGGGGTGATCAAGTCTCCCCGGGGATCAAGTCTACTCACCTTCCCCTATGGACGGATTAAATAGGACCGTATTTTTGATCATTATTAGAAGGATTTTGGAAGTCACACAGATGACTCCATACAACAAATTTATGGAAATAAATTTTGAGTGCCATGTTTGACCGTTTATTTGGAGGCATCGATTGGATGGTTCGCGTATTGTTCGGAAAAACCGTGGGAGTGACAGTAAGATGATCATGATTAAGTTTTGCATGTTAAATTGATTATATTTTTGCAATAATCGAACAAGTTTTGCTTGTGATGATCGAACGAGCCTTCCTTGTCGTTCCAGAAACAAATCTTGAACGACAAGGAAGGCAAGTTCGATCATTACAAACGAAACGTGTTTGAATATCCCAAAAATATAATCTATTTAAAGGTAAAATTTAATCGTGACTTTATATTTATAAGTCTCAGAAATATATGAAAAAAAAGCAAGTTTATTACTTTTTACGATACCATTTTTATATCCTTCTGGACCATTTTTTTGGAATTTTGTATAAAAGTATCATTCGTAGTATTTTACGACCTTTTACGCATAATTCAAATCGGGAACAATTCGCTTGTTGTATCTATAACAGACTTCATTCACGATATAAGGATTTTCGTTAGTTTCGTCAAAATTATTCAGTGAACTCTCCCTAACTCGATATTCTGTAACTCGATATTTTCTCTAACTCGATGAAATTCAAAGTCCTTTGAATCAAGCATATTGCGCTCTCTCCGTAAGTCGATATCTCCCTTACTCAATATTCTCTAAGTCGAAGTAATTTTATAAAGCATTTTCACCTCGCTAACTCGATGTTTTTAGAAGCAGTACATGCACGACATACACACTTAAAAAAAATCGCCGAATTCGGTAAAATTTTACCGAATCTCAACAGCAGAACTGTTCGGTAAATAATTTTACTGATTTTCGGTGATTTCGACAGTTGAACAATGGAAAAAATTACAAAAAAAAACTGTAAAATAATTACCGAACAGTTCTGGTGTTGAGATTTCGGTAAAATTTACCGAATACTGTGAAATGAGCTAAGTGTGTAGTTAGTAGTTAGAACTTAGAAGTGAAAAGTGATAAGTGAGAAGTGAGAAATGAGATATGAGAAATAAGAAGTTAGAAGTGAAGAATGAGAAGTGAGATATGAGATGTGAGATATGAGACGTGAGATATGAGAAGTGAGAGTGGAAAAGTTAGAAATGAGAAATTAAAAGTGAGATATGGAAAGTGAGAAATGATAAGTGAGAAATGAGAAGTGAGAAGTTTGAAGTAAGAAGTTTGAAATAAGTAGTGGGAAGTGGAAAATACAGAGTAAAAAGTGAGAAATTCGGAGTGCGAAGAGAGTTATGAGAAGTGAAAAGAATGAAGGGAGAAGTGATAAGTGGAAGGTTAGGAGTTAGAATTGAAATGTGATAAGTGAGAAATGAGAACTCCGAAGTGAGATATAAGAAGTTATATGTTAGAAGTGAAAAGTGAAAAATGAGAAGTGATATGTGCGAAGTCAGAAGTGAGATATGTGAAGTGAGAAATGAGATGCGCGAAGTGAAAAGTGAGAAATTAATAGTGAGAAATGGAAAGTTAAAAGTGAGAAATTCAAAGTGAGAAAAGTAAAGCGAGAAATGAGAAGGAAGTGAAAAATGAGAGCTGAGAAGTGAGAAGTTTAGAGTACGAAGATCGAAGCGAATAGTGAGAAGTGAAAAGTGATGAGTAAGAAATGAGAAGTCAGAAGTGAGATATAAGAAGTTATAAGTGAGAAGTAAGAAATGAAAAATGACATGTGAGAAGTCAGAAGTGAGATGTGTGAAGTGAGAAGTGAGATGCGCGAAGTGAGAAATTAATAGTGAGAAATGAAAAGTTAAAAATAAGAAGTGAGAAATTCAAAGTGAGAAAATTAGAGTGAGAAATGAGAAGCAAGAAGTGAGAAGTGAGTAGTGGGAAGTAAAAAATGAGAGGTGAGAAGTGAGAAGTTTAGAGTACGAAGGTCGAAGCGAATAGTGAGAAGTAAAAAGTTAGAAGTGAAAAGTGATGAGTGAGAAGAGAGAAGTCAGAAGTGAGATATAAAAAGTTATAAATGAGAAGTAAGGAGTGAAAAATGAGATGTGAGAAATGAGATGTGCGAAGTGAGAGGTCAGAAATTCATAGTGAGGAGTGCAAAGTGAGAAGTGAGTAGTGGGAAAAGGGAGATGAGAAGCCAAATGTGTGAAGAGAGAAGTAAGAAGTAAGTAGTGAGAAGTGAAAAGTGAGAAATTAAGAGTGAGAAGTAAGTTATGAGAAGGGAGTAATAAGAAATGAGAAGTGAGGACCGAGAAACAAGAAGTGAGAAACGATATTCTTTCTTTTTCCTCCTTTCTTTTTTTCTCTTCCTTTTTCTGTCTCCTTCTCCTGTCTTATATCTCTCCACTCACTTCTCACTACTTAACATCTCGCTTCTCACCTCATAATTATCCTCTCTCCTTCTCACTCCTTGCTTCTGTTTTTCTCACTACTCACATCCTTCTTCTCACTTCGCAACTATCACAACTCACTTCTCACCACTTTCTTCTCACTTCTCATTTCTCACTTTCCACTACTCACATGTTACTCACACATCTCACTACTCAATACTCACTTCCGTTTCTCAGTACTCACTTCTCACTACTCTGTACTCATTTTAAAAAAATCTCATTTCTCACTTCTCAGTTCTGGCTGTTCAACATTCACTTCGAACATCTCTCTTCTCACTTCACTTAATAAGGAAACCAATTTTAACTGTTCTGTTTAACGGCATTCGGCCAAATATAAATGTGTTCCCTATCTCGATACCTCCCTAACTCGATGGTCCCTTCAATATCGAGTAAGGGAGAGTTCACTGAACTAAAAACCTAAAATATAAGAGAGGAGATACAATGAAACTATTATCGTACAATTGTAAGAAACAAATTTTCTGGATACCGTGATGAATGTGGGTTGACATTTCTCGCGCTTAGTTTCATAGGGACGTAACTGTATTGATCGATTTCTCTTCGTCGATGTTTTCTTTTTATTATTGCACTGAACTGCGTTAGTTTGTCGATGTCGAAGGATGATTGTATCTTGCACCAGAATCAAAAATCAAGGTTGTAGCTTTTGAAACATTTGAGTTATTAACAAATTATAAAATCGATTAAGAGAAATCGATCACTACAGTTACGCCATATAAAACTAAGCGCGAAATTAGTTTATTAGTTTATTAAAATACTGGGTTCCCATATTGAGTAAAAAACCTTAAATATAAATATCCTAACATTGTAAAGGAGTGTAGACATTATCATAAATTTAGATCATTTTGTATATGTATAGTTTTGTGTTGTGGATAATTTATACTATTTGGTCAACAATATGAAAAATATTCAAGTTTTGCATAGCCACTAAAAAGATTCCTAGGAGAATCCTAAAATACAAACCATTCTGTAAAAATAAGTCACGATATAATGATCATTTGATTTATGGATCGATACTAAAAAATACGCTAGAACAAAACTACATTGGTACCGGATAAAACAGGGGGGATTTCTTCTTCTTCTTATTGGCACTACATCCCCATACTGGGACAGAGCCGCCTCGTAGTTCAGTGTCTATTAAGCACTTCCACTGTTTATCTGCGAGGTTTCTAAGCCAGGTTACTGTGCGGCCTAGTTCTGCCGAACAAACTATCCGTAACGGCTTGTACTGTCCTATCACACGTGCGACTCCGTTCGTTGTCCGACGAGGAAAGAGGCAAAGTCATGGCCTGCTATTCACTAGTCAGTGTTGGCAACCAAACCGTTATGCGATATCTGTCGTCAATGCACTGTAAAAGTGGATTGCCCAATTCATAATATGTCTCACCCTCACATTCCCCTTCTTCTCTCACTAAAAAAGAGAAAAAAAACATTGACTTAGGATATTCATAAACAACTATTTACACCGCGTTTTTTTTAAATTACAGCCAAGTCTAATTTTCAATATCCGTACTTGAATCCCATATTCAAAATCATCATAATTAAAATTGGAATTCAAATATTTCAATACGATTTTCCAATCTTATACTCAAATCCAATGTATGAACACGAAAAGCAAATCCAATATTCCTATTGGCGATTAAAGGTTGCATGAAGAAGAAGAAGTCGAAGGATGATATTTGAAAAAAATTGCGCGGGAAAGCATACGGGAAATTTTTAAAACTCTTCTCAAAAATTCTAGAAGCAATTTAATTAAAAACGGAAAGCAGTACGGGGTTGGACTTTGCTTGTATCAAGGGTGATATCACGAAATAAAATTTGAAATCGAAAAATTGCGTTTATTATGCAGTAGAAGGAAAGTCCAACCCCGTACTGCCGTACTGCTACTGCTCTTCCAGAGCGTCTTCGACACTACAAGTCGAAACCGATGAGCAAATCATTCAATCCGACGCTCTTCCAGAGCGTCTTCGACATTACAAGTCGAAACCGATGTGCAAATCATTTAATCCGACGATCTTCCAGAGCGGCTTCGATACCACAAGTCGAAACCGAAGAAAAGATGTCCCAATCACGCCCACAGGATACTTACAAAACAATAATTTCCAACCACGATCATCCTGGCAGGATCGCCAAATGTGCGGCCTAGTTCTGCCGAACAAGCTATCCGTAACGGCTTGTGCAATCCTATCGCGCGTGCGACTCCGTTCGTTGTCCGACGAGGAAAGAGGCAAAGTCGTGGCCTGCTATTCACTAGTCAGTGTTGGTAACCAAACCGTTATGCGATATTTGCATATCTGTCATCAATGCACTGTAAAAGTGGATTGCCCAATTCCTAATATATCTCACCCTCACAGTTACCATTTTTGCATTCGTATATCATGAGGCTAGCACGATGATACTTTTATGCCCAGGGAAGTCGAGACAATTTCCAATCCAAAAATTGCATAGACCGGCACCGGGAATCGAACCCAGCCACCCTCAGCATGGTCTTGCTTTGTAGCCGCGCGTCTTACCGCACAGCTAAGGAGGGCCCCGAGAGGGGGATTCAGTCTCCTCATTTTCCCACATTGCGTCATAATCTGCTATCAAATCGAAATCAGGTTTGAGATCCCTCACAATCCGTTCAGATTCCATCGGAATCCACTTCAGATTTTATCGGAGTCCGGCTCGAATTCTGTCAGAAACCGGTTCGTCAGAAAGGGTTTCCTATTCCGTTCGCATTCAGTACAGACGAAATGTCAGAATCATGTTCAGATTTCGTTAAAATCCGATTCGGATTCCGTCAGAATTTGGTTCGGATTCCATCAGAATCTGGTTCGGATTCTTTTATAATCCGGTTCGGATTCCGTCAGAATCCGGTTCAGATTCCGACAGAATCCGGTTCGGATTCCATAAGAAACCAGTTCTGGTTCCGCCAGAATCCGAATCGAAGTCCGTCAGAATCCGAATTGAAATCCTCCAGAATCCGGTTTGTATTCCGTTACAATCTGGTTAGGATTCCATCAGAATTCGGTTCAGATTCCGTCAGAATCCTGTTCGAATTCCATAAAAAACTAGTTTTGATTCCGTCAGAAACTGAATCAAAGTCCGTCAGAATCCGGTTCGAGTTCCATTAGAAACCAGTTCTGATTCTGTCAGAATTCGAGTTAAAGTCCGTCAGAATCCGGTTTGAATTCTGGTAGATTCCGGTTCGGATTCCGTCAGAATCCGGTTCCGAACCCGTCAGAGTCCGGTTTGGATTCCGTCAGAATCTGGTTCGAGGTCCGCCAGAATCCGGTTCTTAGCTGTCAGAATCCAATTCGAATCCTCTCAGAAGCCGTGCGTTCATACTCCGATTCAAATTGCATCAGAACCCGGTTCGAGTGCAGTTTAAATCCTGTTCGGATTCTGACAGAATCCGGTTCTGATTCTGACAAAATCTGGTTCAGGTTTCGTTAGAATCCAGTTCGGATTCGGTTAGAATCCGGTGCGAATTCAGTAAAAATCCTGTTCGGATTAAGTAAGAATCCATTTCGAACTCGTTTCAGATTCTGGCGGAATCCAGTTTAGATACCGTCAAAAGCCGGTTAATATTCCGCCAGTTCAGATTTCGTCACCATTAGATTCCATCAGAATCCGGTTTGAAATACGTCAGAATGTGCTTAGGTTTCCGTCAGAATCTGGTTTGGATCGTCAGGATTTGGATCACATACCGTCAGAATCCGGCTTGAACTACGTCCCGGTTTGAATCCGGTTAGAATCCAGTTCCCACTCGATTCGGATTCCTGATAACAAATTCCGAACAGAACTCTGAGCCATCACAGTTCTGACGGATCCGAAACGTGTTCTGACGGAATCCGAAACAAATTCTGGAAGAATCCAAAAAGGATCCTTATGGGATCCGAAGTGGATTTGACGGAATCCGTATCGGATTCTTACGGAATCTGAACCGGATTCTGACGATATCCGATTCTGATTGAAACCAAACTGGATTCTGACGGAACCCGAACCGTGTTCTGACGGAATCGTATTCTGATGAAATCAGAACCAGATTCTGACGGAATCCGAACT